>NC_072783.1:7375347-7625347 GCF_022539595.1 Amphiprion ocellaris
TGGTTCCTGCAGAACTCAGTGAAGAAGTGGATGTCAGGCCGTGAATAAAACCTTCCAGATCCTAAAACTCTGAACCCACCAAGACTCCTGTTGTGGGATTATTGTGTTTGGTGCGTTTCGTGTCATTAGTGTTTCCAGGAGCAGCAGATATTTTTAGCTTCTCTTGCTAGCGAGAAGGGAAATCAATGTTGGAGGCCCGAGGCAGCAGAACATCGGCTCGGCCTTCCACCTCCGACGCTATAAATACCAGCATCCACATCCACACCGGCACTCCAGAGGCGACGACAACACCGAGCCGCGACCCGCAGCACTAGTCTTATTATTAGACGCTTTGTTGTGGTTCAGACGTCAGAATAAAACCGACTTTAAAGTCCCACATGAGCGACGGAGGAGAGCATCGATCGGTGATATAACACAGCAGAGAACCACAATCACAGTTTACTGCTCTTATTAAGGTTCATCTGGACCACATTATGAAACACGAAGCAGCTCCAGTTCCTGCAGCATTCCGAAAACACATTTATACACCAATCCTTCAAATGGAAAACAAGAAAACAAAAGTAGAAGTAAAAAATGGAAGGATTGGATTTGGTTTTCTCATTTATTGCTTTAATTTTGAAATTTATTTATTTGCTTTTCTTATGAGGTTTGGTTTTTTGTTTGTTTGTTTTTGGGGGGGTTGGATCCAATTTTAAAAGCCTTTCTTGGATTTTCAAGTTGGGTTTTCTCTTTGTTTTTTTTTTGGTTCAGTTTTGAAATGTTTCTTGGGTTTCGTGGTCTTGGTTTTCCACATTTTCTTGGCATTCTCATCAATTTTGGGGCATTTTTTTCAGTTTTGTTTTCAATTTTTTTCTCCTAAACTGGACAGTTTGAGTTTGTTTTGGAACGTTTTTTGGGGGGTTTTTTTGGTGTTTGTCGAGTTTTGATCTCTTGGTATTCACTCTAATTTTTTTTGCTCTGATTTTGAGGGATTTTTTGAGTTAATGATGTTTTTTCTGCCAGTTCTGAAGCGTTCTTTGGAGTTTACTACTTTTGGGGCCATTTATTGGGCTTTGGTTTCATGTTTTTTTAAACTTTTTCGCTCCAGTTTTAGAGCTTTTCTAAGGTTTTATTTTCTTGCTCTTCAAGTTTGTGTTTCTTGGTCATCACTCTAATTGTGGACAGTCATTGAGTTGGTTTTTCATGTTTTTCATCCCAACTTTAGAGCAGTTTTTGAGTTTTGTTTGCGGTTTTTCTCCAAAGTTGGAACACTGTTTAACGTTGTTTATCGTGCTTTTCTGCTCCAGTTTTACAACATTTATTTGGGTTTCCTTTTTCTGTTTTTCAGGTTTGGTTCAATTGTCTTTCATTCTAATTTTGGAGTGCTTTTTGAGTTTCTTTGTAGTGTTTTTTACACCAATTTTTGGGCTTTTATTAGGTTTGGTTTTCTTGTTTTTCTTTATAGTTACATCGCTGTTTCAGTTTATCAATTTTTTTTTGCTCCAATTTTAGAGCAGTTTTGACGTTTGGTTTTCCCATTTTTCTCCAAAACTGGAACATTTCAGTTTGTTTTTTGTTGTGTTTTTTCCGTTTCTTCACTCCAGTTTTAGAGATTAGTTTCCTGGGATTTGTTTTCTTGTTTTTCCAATTTTGGAGCATCTTTTGACCTTGGTTTTCAAATTTTTTGCTCCAATATTAGCACTTTTTTGAGTTTGGTTTTCTTGTTTTTCACTCCTGATTGGATTTTCAGTCGGACTGAAAGGAAACAGAAATAGTTCACCTGCATTGAGGATCTTTACCGGCTGATATTTACCGTCTGACCCAATGCCAGTTTGTTTTAACGAGTGATTAAACCAAAAGTTAAGGTTTTTATCTTGTGACCTTCTCCTAGACGACATGATGAAGTTTCAGCTTCACAGCTCATTTTAAACTGTTGAAAACAGTTTGAAGCTGTTTGTTCAGACTGAGCTGCTGTTGGTTTGTTCAAGCTCGAGGCAGAAAACTGAACTTGAGGCCTTGAAGAACAATCCAAGGCAGGAATCTTCTCAGAATAGCTTCGGCCAGAGAGAGCCTTCCTGTCGCCGGGAAGAAAAACAGTTCAGCTAAGATTTAAAAAGACTGAAGTTCTGACAAATAAAATGTCTGCAGGCTGAAAACAGCAGAAATCCAACCAGACATTCATCCTCTCATGATGTCTGAGTGGAATAAAAACGACACAAATGACCTAAAAAAAGATTTTCCACAAAGGATTCTGTAATGAAAACACTTAGAAACAAGAACTGAATAAAATACCTGCAGACAGAACTCAGGGCTGAATGTCTGGACGTCATCGATCCACTCGTCAAATCAAAAGCAAAAAATAATATAATTCTGTTCTTTGTTTCAAAACCAAAACTGGGAGAAAAAAAGGATCAAAAACAGCAAAGCAATCAAGACATTATTGGTGTTTGGTAATTATTTTTGTCTCCCATTTAGTAAGCAAAGATTGAGAGATAAACGACCAAAACTGGAGAGAAAAATGAGAAAACCAAATGCAAAAAACACGTCAAAACTGAGGTTTGGTTTTCTTATTTTTCACTCAAATTCTATAAATGTTTTTGGATTTGGTTACTGTATTTTTTGCGCCAACTTTAGAATGTTTTATTAGGTTCAGATTTCCTGTTTGTCATCGAAATTGTAATGTATTTTTTAAAAATATATTTGATTTTCCCCTTTTTTTCACCAAATTGATACTGTGATTGAGTTTGTGAATCTTTTATTCATTTATTTATTTATTTTCATTTTTGGTAATAAAACAATAAACAGACGTGGCACAAATAGTGGACAGTAGCTGTGTTAGTATCACAATAGAAAAGATGCAATTTAGCAAAAAAAAAAGTTCACAGAAACAAGATTAATTTCAATGTTCTTTATTTGTGATGCTTGAGAAGTCTGCTTCATATTTCCATCAAGCATGGAGGTGGCAGTATCATACTCTGGGGCTTTCGAGAAGAGCTTCTGGACTGGTTTCAGACTGGATGTTGGACTGGTTCTGGACTTTCTTGGGATTGGTTTATGTTTGGTTTCAGTCTTGGTTCTCCTGGTTTTGGATGTGATTTATTTATTTTACCAGGTAAGTTAGTTGAGAACTGATTCTCATTTTCAATAACGACCTGGTCAAGAGGTGCCAAAGTTGGTTTAGGATTTATTTTACTCTGGATCTGGTCCTGGCTGAGGGCTGGTTTCAGATTGTCTTGGGTGGGTCTTGGGCCTCTTAAGTAGTTTAGGTTTGGTTTTGGTCTCGATTTCGGTCTGTACATGTTATGTACATGCACGAACAAAAAATTATCCAAAATGACTAACAAGTGGTTCAAAACTACTCTTACAATTGGCCCAAAATGATAAAACAAGCTGTCCAAAATTACTAAAAGATGGTCCAAAATGACTGAAAAGTGGTTCAGAATGCCTTAAAATTGGTCAAAAATGACTCAAACTTGTCCAAAATGACCAAAAAAATGGTTCAAAATTACTAAAAAGGGGTTCAAAATGACTTGAAATTGGTCCAAAATGGTTTCCAAAATGACTCAAACGTGTCTAATATGACAAAAAATTTGTTCAGAATTATTCAAACTTGTCCAAAATGATTGAAAAGTGGTTCAAAATGACTTAAAATTGGTTGAAATGTCCAACATGACAAAAAAATTGGTCCAAAATGATATTTTTAAAAAAGTGGTCCCAAATGACTCACATTTGTCAAAAATGACAAAAAAAAAAAAGGTTCAAAATTACTCAAAACTTGCCCAAAATGACCAAACCTGTCCAAATTGACTCAGGAATGACTTGAAACCCGTCCAATATTACTTTAAAAATTGGTAAAAATAACTCAAAACTGGTCAGAAATGACTCTTAGTGGTAAAGAAATGGTTCCATCAGGCTAGAATGAAGGTTCTAGACTGGTCTCCCCAAAGTCCAGACGAGGACCCATCAAGAACCTGAAGAAACAAGTCTGAGTCAGAAAGACAACAGATTTAGTTGAACTGCACCAATTCTGGAGTCAGTTAAATTGATAGTACAATGATACTGCCACCTCCATGCTTGACAGTAGGTATAGTGTCCAGAGGAGTCAAACCAGAAGATTGAAACCAGAAGAACCAAACTAAGGTGGAGTTAACTTTACCAGATGTTTCCAGTCAACACACAGATTTAAGAGGAACAAACATAAAGGTCAGACTGACGCTGGTTCAAAGAACCATCTGGTTTCTAAATGTTCTAAACTACAGGATCCTTTAGAGTGAATAATGTTGGTTAGAATCCCTGAGCAGAGCAGCTCACCTTTCATAGAACCACGATAATAAAGTGTTTAAAGAACAGCTGGTTGCCACGACGACGAGTCCTCTACATCTCGGTCTCTATGGACGGGTTGGTTCTCCGGTCCAGTTCTCCGTCTCGTTCTCCATCCAGCGCCGAGGACAACGGAGGTGAAGGAGGAACGTTGGACTCAGGGAGACTCCACGACGTCGTCTGGGTCACATGACTGAAACGAGACAGGAAGTTCATCAGCAAACAACTTCCTGTTTCCTGAGAAGCTTCTAGTGTCCGACTAACTAAACGTCCGCTGCTCTGATTGGTCAATAAGGCTGCAGGTCTGATTCCACCTGGTTGATTCTGTTCTTCATTCTGCAGCTGGTCGATTTATAATACAAAATACAGCAGATATTCAGACAGGGTTTGGACATTTTGAACTCGTTTTGGACAGTTTTTGTGTCAACTTTTTAGCTATTTTGGTCGATTTTTAACTCTATAAGACAGATTTTGAGTCATTTTTGATTATTTTTGAGTCTTTTGTAGCTTTTTTCTTTTTCATTTTTCATTGTAACAAACTTTTTGAAGCCTTTTGGATATGTTTTAGGTATTTCGGACCATTTTGGACGGGTTTTCGTGTCCACTTTTTTAGTTATTGTGGTCAATTTTTAACTATAAGAGATTTTGAGTCATTTTGGACAAATTTTGAGTCATTATTGATCATTTTCGAGTCTTTTTTAGTTTTTTTTTTGTTCATTCAAACATTTGTTTTGAAGACTTTTGGATACATTTTAGGTATATTGGACCATTTTGGACATATTTTTTCATTTTAGAAAGTTTTTATGGGAATTTGGATAGTTGGAGGTATTCTGGAAAATGTTTGGCTCATTTTGAGTATTCTGTGTACTTCTTGTAGAATAGAAATTCTTAATATTTAAATTACTCTGGGGGAAAAAATGACATTTTAATTACACTACTGAGTGAAAAACCCCTGATTTTTTTCTACTTCTTAGGTTAATTTGGAGGTTTTTATTCAAAACACCAATATTTCTTCTTCTTCTTTTTTCTTTTATTTTTTGACTTGGTCTGGTTGCAGTTTTCAACAGAACTCAAACAGGAAACGGACATTAAACTGCTGCAGTTTTGCAGTTGAAACTGTGATACATCCCCTAATATTAACCCTCAGGGTTGGTTTTAACATTGATCGTATGATTCATGAATCATTCTGGACATTTTAAAAATAATTTTGGCCCATTTTCAAGTGATTGTGGACATTTTTAGTTTTTTGACTCATTCAGGGGAGGTGATTTTGAATTTGTTTTGGACCACTTTTAAATCATTTTAAGCATTAATTTGATCATTTTTTGGGAAGGTTTTGGGCATTGTGTACTCATTTTGGGCTTGTTTTGTCATTTTGGAAAGTTTTTGAAGCAATTTGGATAGTCAGAGATATTTTAGAAAATATTTGGCACATTTTCTTTGATAAAACTGACATTAAAATGTTTTAGTTTTACTGTTCAAACTATGATACATCCCATAATACTGATGATCACAGTTGGTTATAGAGAAAATGAAAATGAGCAGAAACCAGATGTAGTGTTCAGACTGTGGCACCTGGATGGATGTAAAACTGATTTTGGGTCACTTTACGTCTCATTTTTCTTGTTTTGGGTCATTTTTGGTGATTTCTGCTCATCTTTGTCATTTCTTGTTTCCATTCTGTCATTTTGCATCAGTTTTGTGTTGTTTTATGTGTCTTTGGGGCAGTTTTTTTTCTCATTGTGGTCATTCTGTTTGGTGTCCTTGTTTTGCTTGTCTGGCGTCTTGTTGGTTTTGCTTTGTGTCTAGATTTAGACATTCTGGGATTCAGTTTCAGGTTCAGTGTTTAAACTGTGACACCTGGATAGATTTAAACTGATCTGGTGTCAGTTTTTACCAGAACTCAGATGTGTTTCTCCTCTTAAATGTCATGGTTCTATCTGCTGGACTGATGAAGTTCTGAGGCTCAGAAATGATGGAAAAAGTCCATTAAAAAGTGATAAATCTGGACCCACCTCTATGGACTTCAAGGACCTGGAACGTTCTAAGTGAGACTAAACTTAAAGACTGGAAGCAGGAAAGGAGAACGTCCCCTGGAGAAAGTTCTAGAGTAGACCTACTGACAACTGTACAAAGTTCTAGAGTAGACCTACCGACAACTGTAGAAAGTTCTAGAGGAGACCTACCCACAACTGTAGAAAGTTCTAGAGTAGACCTACCCACAACTGGAGAAAGTTCTAGAGTAGATCTACCCACAACTGTAGAAAGTTCTAGAGTAGACCTACCCACAACTGGAGAAAGTTCTAGAGTAGACCTACCGACAACGGTACAGTTGTCGGTAGGTCTACTCTAGAACTTTCTCCAGGGGACGTTCTCCTCTATGGACTTGAAGGCCCTGGAACTCTGGAAATATTCACAGTCTGAAGGTAGAACTCTGATCATTAATAAAATTACTGGAGATTAAAAAGAACCAGATGGTTCTGGGGTTTTACTTCTTGGTTTTGAGTAGAATCACAGTTTAATAACTTCTAATTGGGGCTCCAACAGTAAAGACTTACTTGATGTAGTATTTGACTCCGGCTGCTGTGTAGGCCTCGTCCCAGCCATAAGGAAGACCTGCAGGATGAGAATAAATGGTTATCTGGTGGATTTCATGTTTAAAAGCAGCTCAGATCATCTGAAGCTTCACTATGTCGCACCTTTCCAGTGGTATGGAGGCCTTAGATATCAGGTTTCCATGCCGACCGTCGCCCAGTCTACTGTACTTTTCCACTGACAACATGAAGTCTCTTAACCCCGTTTCAGAGCACAAAAGGAGGCAAAGTTTCAAAAGCTGCCCTGAAGACTCCGGATCAGAAACCGACACCGAACTTTTCACACATCCAGAGAATAGAGGGATTGTAGTGGGACTGTATCAGTGACATGATGTATGAAGGAGAACATGGTCTGATGTAACACGCCTGTTAAAGCCACAGATTTCATGTCAGCTTTCACGCAGATATTCATCTCTTTATTTACAGTCATGACAAAAGTTTCCTGTGTATCATGTCAGTGTTGAGTTTCCAGAGATTCCTAGAACTATATGGAACTATATGATAGGATCATTGAAACATGAATCTTTGTCACAACAACAATCCTGCTCTTTGGCTCTTTCACAGATTTATTGAAGGTCTTCTGGAAATATGATCAAATCTGCTGGGTCATAAATATATAAACAAAAATGTTAATATTCAGTTCAATTTGTCTGTTTCCTCCTCAGTTTGGTTCTTCTGGTTTCAATCTTCTGGTTTATCTTTGACTCCTCTGGACACTATACCTACCGTCAAGCATGGAGGTGGCACTATCATTATACTATCAATTTAACTGACTCAAGTCTGAGTCAGAAGGACAACAAATGTAGTGGAACGGCACCAATTCTGGTGCAGTTGTTTCTTCTTGTTGTTGTCTTGTTTCTTCAACGGTCCACACGTTCTTGATGAGTTTAAGTCAGGACTTTGGCGAGACCAGTCTAGAACCTTCATTCTAGCCTGATGGAACCATTTCTTTACCACCTCTGATGTGTTTGGGTTCATTGTCTTGTTGAAACATCCAACTGTCCAAGATCAACCTTCTGCTGATGGTTTTAGGTTTTCCTGAAGAATGTGGAGATGATCCTCCTTCTTCATTATTCCATTTACTATGTGGAAAGCTCCAGTTCCACAGAGCATGATACTGCCACCTCCATGCTTGATGGTAGGTTTGGTGTTCTTGGGGTTAAAGGCCTCACCTTCAGTTTTTGTTCCTTCAGACCACAGAACTTTCCTCCAGAAGGCCTTTTCTTTGTCCATGTGATCAGCAGCAGACTTGAGTGGAGCTTTAAGGTTCTGCTTCTAGAGGAACAACTTCCTTCTTCATGGATCCTCTAGAACCCTGTGGACACTGACAGCTGTGTTCCAGCAGCTCCTCATTCATTCAAGTCTGCTTTTTGCTCCTGGGTTTCAAACCGGACCAATATGGCAGCTCATTAAAGTTTTCAACAAAATGTGATTCTAATTACGTTTCAGTCAAGAAATAAGCTGCTGGATTTGGCTTCATTTAGATCAACGGCCTGTTTTTGGGGAGTTTCAGGTCCTGATTTGAACAAAGTCTTCAACTTTCTGTAAATGAGGTTCATTATGACTCTCCCAGGATGCTTTGCACAGCTGCTTATATGGACGATAACTTCATTTGAGATTAACTGTGAGCAGAAGAGTTAAAAGTTTGTCGTACCGCTGCACAGTTCTCTAAAGGATCGTCTTGTTTTATCTCCTGGACTAGAAGCAGAACAGTTTAGGGGTTCAGTGGTTTCACTGTCCTGGAATCTACAGTTTGAACTTCATGAACCAGTTATTTGCTTTTAAATTTCTTCAGCTCGGTGTGAAATTCAGCTTTAACGCTAACATAAAGGCTAACAGCAACATTCAGGTCTGATTGGGAACCAACACGATGATGGTACTAATTAAAGCTGCACCTCGTCAGCTAAATAATGCTGCTGGTCTCTGGACTTATTCACATTCTGTCAGATTGTAGAATTAAAAGCAGCTAAATTCTCTGTTTGCAGGGTGCCATGGGTAAACAGATCGTCAGGCAGGTTTGTGTCTTCTTTTCATTTCTAATCAGATTTCTGGACCTTTGTTTGCTTTCTGTTTCCTGCATCTGTGTGAACGCTTTGAAAACAAGTCGAGAAATTACCTGATTAGAAATGTCCCAGTTTGGAGAAAATGGAGCCGACGACCTTCATTTTCCGTCATTAAAGAACAAAAAGAGGAGAACAGCTGAGATCTGAGCTTCAGGCGGCAGCGCTAACACTAACAAAGGCACTTTTCTCTGAGTATTTTGTGGTTTTTTTGTGACGTTGACACCCTGACAGCCCCCGTCCATCCTGCTCTAATTCACTCTGAGTCTAGCTCCTAAAACATCTGAAATAAGCTGCAGATTTGAGCCCAACAGCAGCAACACAAGAGCATGAAAGAGTCTCTGTTTGTGACGAAAAGCTAATTATTGTTGCAGAAAAACTCAACAAAAGCGGTTCAGTGGTTCTATGAACAATGAATTAGGCTTTTTTGACAAGAATTTTTGGAATAAAAAACTCATGACAAAATGAAACAAATTTCTACAAAGTAATGCCAATAATTAAAAACATAAGATGTAAAATACTCGTCCTCTTTAAAGTGACTCATCTAATCCAACACAACTAATTATTTACAAGTTTCATTTCTAAACTCCACTCTGCTCAGTGGAAATTACAAATTATAAAGAATTTTGGATCATTTTCAATTTTTTTGCACAGTTTTTAATTTTCTAAACTTTTTGAAATGTTTTAGATCAGTTTTAGGTATTTTGGACCATTTTGGACAGTTTCTGTGTCCACGTCTTGAGCTATTTTAGTTGATATTTCATTCTATATAAGACAGATTTTGAGTCATTTTTGTTTTTCTCTGTAGTGTTTTTGTGGGTATTTCTAGTAATTTTGAGTTCATTTTTTGTTTATTTTGAACGTTATTGTGGTCACTACATGTTTTTGTGCTCGTCTGGAGTCTTCTTGTGGTCATCTTTGATGTTTATGTGATTGTCGTGTTTCAGGCGTTTTTTTTTTTTTATGGTTTTCTGGTGTTTTGTTTCTTTAATGGTCATGTCCAGGTCTATTTTTGGTCATTTTTATTTGTTTCCTGTTCATCTTTAGTCATTTTGTTATACATTTGCCTGTTTTTGTGATTGATATGAGACTCAGTGGTCAATTTGACTGCTTTCCTGGTGATGATGATGAGGATGGACGGATGGATGATGATGGATGGATGATGATGATGATGAGTTTTAGTTTTGGTTTCAGGTTGACAGAGGATGAAAGTCAGACGGGCACCGTAGCAACAGGGGTTTCACATCTTGATGTGTCACCGTGGCGACCAGGAGGAAGCATCAAGTGTGGATCAGAGTGACCCAGTTTGTGGTTTCCATGACAACCTGCTGCCGGTTACGTAACTTCACCCACATCTTGCTGATGGAAGGAACTGGGTGAGTGTGTCAGAGAAACATTCAGCTCAGATTCAGTGAAACAGAAGAACGTCTTCCTCAGGCTTAGATTCATGAGGATGAACTGCGTATCCAGGAAGTAGGCAGATCCCAAACACATCTCTGAGTTTGATTCCAGCCTCAGAGTCGAATCATTTTCATCACAGCTGAACATAGAAATAAACAGACTGAACCGAAGAGTTTCTCGTCATTTTCAGTCTGTTTTTCATTTTGACTCTCATTAGTTTGGATTTATACGTTTGTCTTGTGTTTCCTGATGACGTAGAATCTGTTTCAGATTTATAAGTTTTGTCGTGTTTTTCGCCTAATTTTGACTTACTTTTGGTCATTTTCAAATCTTACTTCGTTCATTTTTTTTTTTTTTTTTTTTTTTTTTAGGTCAAACTCTGCTTTTATGAGTTAGTTGCTCACACAAAGAACTGATCCAAAGACTGAGCCTAAAACCTGCTGCTGGGGTTGAATGTTAAAATTACTCCGTTCATAGGCCAGAAACTGTAAAATCAAAGAAAAGAATCATCAGATTTTCAGCATTCCCCGAACACATCACCTGTGTCTTTCAGTTCCATCAAGAAAATGAACCAAATCTGAGCTTAAAATGACTTGATTTTACAGAAATATCCCCCAAAATAAAGTCTGGAGAGGAAACATGGGGAGAGTTCAACATCTGCGGTATTTAGACGGCAGATTCAGTCGTTTTAATCAAGGAACCAGATAAAAACTGAAGATTTTCAGGCTGATCTGAGCTACAAGTCGACTAAATCTACTTTATTTCTCAGTTTTTAAATCTTCCATAAACCAGCTGCAAGCAGCCAAACTGACTAAAAGGGTTAACTGGGCCGTGGGTCTGTGTATTTGCTGGAAACACGCTCTCCTTGGTTCTCATTTAGGTCTTTAAATCAGTCACAACTAGAGTTGCCACCTTTCAGAAATGAAAATAAAGGACGCCCACCACGGTTCCTCGGGGCCACAGTTCAATAAAGTTGGAAAGATATTCACAGATTCAGACTTCCAGCATCAATAACTCATTAGATAGATGTTGTGAAAACATAAATGATGCCTCTTTTCCATCATTATAAGGTACACAATGTGCTACTTGATAAAACTGGGCTTGTAGCACATTGTGTACCTACAGAGAACAAGATTGAAGTTATTGAATATTTGTGTCTCTCTTCGCTTTTGCAGCGGTTTTGCAGACAGACGTCACACAGCCAGCTACACATAGACATCAATGTTATTCCTGCAGCTTGAAAGACAGCTACTGTTCATAATACTGGCCTTGTAGCACATTGTCTGTCTTACAATGACAGGAAAGAGGCATCGTTTATGTTTTATAACCTATATCTAATGAGTTATTGATGTCAGAAGTCTGAATCTGTGAATATCTTTCCAACTTTACTGAACTCAGGGTCACTACCAGCCAAGGAGTGATATATTTAATTTTGAAAAAAGCATTTAGCCATACTTAAAGCTTTAAGTGCTTTATTAACATGAAACTAAGAGTTTTTATTGTTTTATGATCACAGTACTAAAATAGTGTAGAGTCTATGACCACATCAGCATGATTATAAGCATCCTCTGGTAAATGAACAACCAGATACTGATGTCTCTCACCATAAGGACTTCAGGAGATGATTAGATGATGATAAACTGTGACCTGCTGGTTGGGTTCTCTCTGTTCTCATGGTTCTTACATGTTGGTCTCCTGATGCTGCCTTACTTCAGTCAGTCCATGAGCAACAGAAAACACAGTTTGTACCCATTGCCAGGGGTTCCACTCTTCCCACTCACGTCTGTACATTTGCAAACATTTTTGCTTCTGTGGACGTGGTGGAGTTTCGGGTGTAAACATTTTTAAACACGCGGGTGCAGCGTGATCTGCTGGACCTCGCATCGGGTCCTCGCTACGTGGGTCCTACGAAGTTTAAATTGGCTGCCCTTAATATTTCCTGTGTTTTATTTTGTTCATTCTACAGTTTGGATGAGTGTCTGACAGACGTGTACGGGACATTTATGAAAATACAGAACAACTTGTGTTCCGTATTGATTCAATACGGGACGCAACAATTAACTGTCAAATAAAGGACGATTCCGTATTTTAAGGGACATGTGGCAACCCTAGTCACAACAGTCTCCTAAACTTTATCTTGGGTCGGACTATTTCCTGGGATCACACACTAACTAACATACCAGCTTGAGTATTTACTGGAAACGCTGCAGTAAATAGTCAATTGCCTGTCGGCTCTGTGTACTTCCTGCAAACATCCAGACATCTGAACAAACCAATGGTACTGAGTATTTGCTGGTAACTCCACAAATACCCCTAATGACAACATGGCTCCATCTATGTGCTGGAAATGCTAACAGATCTGCTAAGCTGCTAGTTGGTTCTGTGTAATTGCTGAAAAGATGCCGCTATCCTTAGCTTCCTGATGCGATGGTTACTTCCTGGAAACCGCTACATGTTACCTGCCGGCTTCGTGTACTTCCTGGAAACCCTGACATATTACCTGTCGGCTTTGTGTACTTCCTGGAAACCCTGACATGTTACCTGTCGGCTTTGTGTACTTCCTGGATGACTCAACAGCAGCTCCACGTTTCACAGGTTGTTTCCGACCTTCAGTCTGTTGGATTCTCCAGATTCCACCTGCTGCTGCGTTCAGGGACACTCGGACTTCTGAGCGTCAGCAGGAAATTAAGATGGAACTTCCTGTCTTCCTTAGTGTTTTTATGGCCACGTAAAGTCATATTGTTGTGTTCTCTGTGTATCTCGAATCTTTTTGTGGTCAGTTTCAGTATTTTAAGGATCGTCTTTGTGGTCATTTTTAATATTTTGTTTTGTTAGTTTTGGTTGTTTTGTGGTCTTTTTCTGTCTTGTGTTTATTTCAGAGTTCTTTTTTGGTTATTTTGCGTCTGTTGTCATTTTTCTGGTCATGTTGTCTTACTGAGGTGGTTTTCTGTGTTTTCATGGACTTTTTGAGTCTTCATTTCCTAATTTGCATGATTTTGTGATAGGTCTGTTGTCATTTTGAGCACTTTTCTTGTAATTTAAGTCTGTTTTTGTTCTTTCAAGTCTTTGTGGTTGTTTTTCAGGGCTTTATTTGAAAATTTAAATCTCTATTATGTTAATTTTACATGTTTTTGGGGCCATCTTTAAACTTTCTGCGGTGAAGTTGCTTGTTTTTGGTGAGTCTGGGGTCAGTTTGAATGTTTTCATGATAATTTTAAGTCCTATTTTGATCGTTTTGTGTCCATCTGAGGTCGTTTTGTGTGTATTTCTGGCATTTTTTGGTCTTCTTGTGTGTGATCTGCGTGTTTTTGTGGTCTTCAGGAGTCTTTGTGGTAGTTTTGAGTGTTTTCCTGGTAGTTTTGAGTAAGTTTTTGTTATTTTCTGTAGGTTTCTGGTTGTATTTTGTCTTCTTGCGTTAGATATTTTTTGATTTCGTGGTTAGGACTCTGAGGTAATTTTGAGCACTTGTCTGGTCATTTTTAAGAATGTTTCTGATCGTTTTAAATGTCGCTGTGGTTGTTTTTCATGCTTTTCTGGTCGTTATGAGTCCTTTTGTGGTTTTTATGTTTGCTGTGAGTCTGTTTTTGATCAGTTGGAGTTTCTTTGGGATTATTTTACATTTTTTAAGGTAATTTCCAGTCTGTAGTTGTGGAGTCTTTCTTTGTTCATCTTGTTATTTTGTATTTTTCTGAGTCTCTTTGTGGTTTTTTGTTTGTCATTCGATCAGACTTGAAGCTGCAGCAGAAACTTTTTTATTTCATCATACCAGTGATTTATTTTACAGATCTCTTTACAAACAACTCAGGATCTGCAGTTTGTTCCAGAACTTTTACTCTGAAAGAGGACAAACAGGAAACTGGTCCGTTTTCTTCCTGAACTCGAACGGTTTTGGTCTCGGTTGTGTTTGATGAAGCTGCTGCTAATCTACGGTGGAACACACGACTACCACAGACAGACACACAACTACGGCTCACTGGACACGAGTTCTAGTGACGGAACGTTTTACTGGAACAGAGACGGACGTCGGGTTCAGCTGAAGAACAGCAGCAACGTTCTGGTTCGGTCCCTCAGAGTCTCAGAATATTCACTGTATTTTCCACTTTTTATTGGTTTCATTCTGCTGGGACGTAAAGTGTTGTTTAAAGTGCTTTAGAAGGAAAGGTTAATATTTTTATTACTAGAATTTATTATTTTGGCGAGTTAGGGGCAAATAAAAAAAAACAACAAAACAACCAAAAAAACAAGAAAATGTACCTTTAAGACAGAAAAGTTGGATTTAAAATTAAAAAAAAAACCTTTGACAAAGTAAATTGAATTTTAAAAAGGAAAAAAATGGGGAAAGAAAAATCCAAACAGTTGAAAATTGGGGAAAATTGTCAGATTTTTTTTAAAGTTGAATTTTGAGAAAGAAAAGTCTGATTATTTATTTTCAAAGGTTATCCTAAAAAAAGAAAAGTGAAAATATGTTTTTAAAATTCTACATAAAAAAAAGAAAAATTATGTATTTATAAAAAAACTTTGTGCAACAGATTCTGATTTTTTATTTACATTATTATTTTTTTTTATTTTTTAAAGTGCTTTAAAAGAAAATATTATTTGATTACAATAATCTCATATTTTGGCTGGTTAGGGGCAAAGTAAAAAAAACAAACAAAACAAAAAGCAAAACAAAACAAAACAGAAATAAATTGTAAACAAAAAAAAGAAAAAAGCTAAACTTTAAGACAGAAAATTTGGATTTAAAATAAAAAAGAACATTTTATGAAATAAATTTAAAACTTTGATCATCTGTAAAGAAAACTAAAAGGATATTTTGGACTACATCTACATTAAAAGGAAAAATTCAGAATTAAAATAAAAAACTTCATAAAACAGATTGATTTTTTTAACTGTTGAACTTTAACATGGAAAAGTTAGAATTTTTAAAGTTAAACTTAAATGTCAATATTTTTTAAAAAGTTGATTTTTTTGAAAAGAAAAATTGGATTTTTTGTTAAAGATGACATCAAATTATTTTATTTTTAAAGTTGAACTTTGAGACTAAAAAATATTTTTTGAAAAAGTTGAACTTAAAAGAAATTTTTAAAAATTATACATTAAAAAAAGATACTTTTTTTAAATTGTAAAATTGATTTGGATTTTTAAAAATTGTTGAACTTTGACGTGGAAAAGTTTGATTATTTCTAGTTAAACTTGAAGAATTTGTTCAATTTTGAGAAAGAAAAGTTGGATGTTTTTAAAAGGTGAATATCTCAGATTTATTTATTTTTAAAGTTCAACTCTGAGATTTAAAAAATGGAATAATTTAATTTTAAAGTGAAACCTAAATTTAATTAAATTAAAATAAAAATTAAACTTTGAGGAAAACAAGCGGTTTTTTTTGTTTTTTTTTTTTAAAGTTGTACATATTTGAATATTTGGAGAAAAAGTGGAAAATGAAGCTGATATTTCTGTAATTTTGGAAGAATTCTGTTCATTCTGTCGTTTCTTATTTTAACCAACAACTGAGTGAAGTAAAGGTTTTTAGCTGCTGACCAGCAGCTAAAAACCTTTACTTCACTCAGTTGTCTTGTAAAAAGAAACGATATTCTTCAGTAAGACGGTTCGATCTTTGAACTGATGTTGGACTAATATAGGATCTAAATCTGAACATTTCTGCAGGTTTTTTTCTCTGATGGATCTGAAGGATCAAACGCTGAACGTTGGTGGTCCGTCTCCTCCTCAGAGGTTCTATTTTTCCTGCAGAGTTTAGATGTTTAGACGTTTAGATGTTGGTGGAGGAGGACAGGAGGAAGCTGCTTCACAGAAACAAAAAGCTTCATGCAGGTCGAGGCTCCGTCGCCGGTTCCGTCGGGTTCTGGAGGTTCCAGCATCCGGCGGCGGCGTTCCTCTAGAAGGTCAGCACTGAAACACGGGGAGGAGAAGCGTCACGGCGTCCGGCAGGTTCATGCGGGCGACACACAGATGTCATGCACAGGTGCATGCTGGGAGCTCGCCGTCACTTACAGTCGAACTCCAGAACTGCTCGGACCGTCCGGCTCAGATCCTTCGCCTCCTGGGCCAACGAGGACGCCGTCCACGGACTCTTCTTATGGCGGGACGCCGCGTTCTGAGACGACGGGCCGACCTTCACATCTCCGGAGCTGCAGGACAGACAGGAAGATGAGTCGATAAGGAGAAACTGAAAACAGGAAGACGAGTCGATAAAGAGAAACTAAAAACAGGAAGAAGAGTCGAGAAAGAGAAACTAAAAACAGGAAGAAGAGTCGAGAAAGAGACACTAAAAACAGGAAGACGAGTCGAGAAAGAGAAATTAAAAACAGGAAGAAGAGTCGAGAAAGAGACACTAAAAACAGGAAGACGAGTCGAGAAAGAGACACTAAAAACAGGAAGACGAGTCGAGAAAGAGACACTAAAAACAGGAAGACGAGTCGAGAAAGAGAAATAAAAAACAGGAAGAAGAGTCAATAAAGAGAAACTAAAAACCACTAAAGACAAAAAACAGGAAGGCGAGTCGATAAAGAGAAACTAAAAACAGGAAGACAAGTCAATAAAGAGAAACTAAAAACAGGAAGACGAGTTAATAAAGAGAAACTAAAAACCACTGAAGACTGAAAACAGGAAGACAAGTCGAAAAAGAGAAACTAAAAACAGGAAGACGAGTCGATAAAGAGAAACTTCATCAGCACAAAAAAGACAAAAAAATGATCACATAAAGACAAAACAAGACACAGTAGATACAAAAACTGAACACAAAGTCTGAAAAACGACTAAAATGAGTTACCAAAAAATTCTTCCAATCAAAAAAACAACCAAAGACACAAAAACGGCTTTAAAGGACGGCAGCTGTTGGACTGATTTTCAGTTTTTTGTTCTTATTTATGAGAAACAACAATAACCTGTTTAAGTTATTTAATGAGAAAATCTTTAGGTTTTATTGTTTCTATCGTCAGAATCTTTAATAAATGGATTAATTTATGTATATATTCATGTTTTTCTCAGTAAATGTGAATAAATCCACATTTAATTCTTTAATGTTTTAATGAATAAACTGACAGAATTAAATAAATCAGTTTGTTGTTTAAAGACGATTCTGATTGTTTTCTGACCCACAAACATCTGAGCAGCTCCAGAGTTATGAAACCAGAAACCAGAAACCTACAGGTAACTCATTTAATACTGTTATCATCATTATTGTTATTACTAATCTCTTTATTATTATTATTATTTATTACAATTTGCTATTATTATTGTCATTATTATTATTTAATCTCATTTATTTTTATTATTAATACAGCTATTATTAGTACTTATTTTATTAATTATTATTATTCTTATTTATCTTATTTTTAATCATTATTGTTATTATCATATTTATAT
This sequence comes from Amphiprion ocellaris, assembly GCF_022539595.1. Lineage (NCBI taxonomy): Eukaryota > Metazoa > Chordata > Actinopteri > Pomacentridae > Amphiprion > Amphiprion ocellaris. The sequence continues at coordinate 7,393,082 of NC_072783.1, forward strand.
ATTATTATTAATCATTTATTTTACTATAAATTTTTATTTTCATTTTTATTATTACTCTATTATTATTAGTCTTATTATTCTTATTACTATTAATTTTATTTGTAATATTATTATTGTTATTATCATTGTTATTATAATTATTTATTTTATTGTTAATTATGATTTATTTTCAGTTGTATTCATTATTATTAATATTACTGTTTATTTTTAAGAATATTAATTATTACTACTATTATTTATTGTTCTATTTATTTTATAATTATTGATATTATTTTTGTTGTTGTTATTATTATTATTATTATTATTATTATTATTATTATTATTATTATTATTATTATAATAAAGTGGACTCCAGTGGGACCACTGAGGAGGAGAACCAGGACTAATGAGCTCCATCACTGCTGGAGATTCATTAGAACAGATGAGCAAGCAGGAGGTTTACTGCACTTCTGAGGACACAATGCTGAATTATATTCATTTATAGGAGACATAAACATTTCTTTAATTTTAAAATAACATAAAAATAACCTTCAAATAACATAACCTGCATACAATAAAGAACACACACACACTTAGCTGCACTTCTGAGGACACCAAGGTGATTTATATTCATTTAATAGGGATGCATACGCTTCTACAACCTTAAACTAACCTTTAATTAACCTGCATACAGCAAGAAACACACAGAATAAACACACACACAGAATAAACACACACACACAGAATAAACACACACATGCCCTCATACAACCAGTTAAGACACAAATTAACACACACCTCATCATATATCAGTGTAAACACACACACAGAGTAAATCTACACTACTGCACAGACACACACTCAATTATGCACAAAAAGTAACAGACACCTCGTTATATATCAGTGTAAACGCACACACTGTTACACAACAGGAGCACACACACACACCTGGCTACACATCAGTGTATGAATGACCTCATACACTCAGGTAAACACACACACTACTGTACACACTGATATCACACATACACAAAAAGCACTACACACTATTATATATCACAGCAAACACACACACAGTTACACACACACACACACACACACACACACACACACACCATCTGTACGAATGACCTCACACAGACAGGTAAACACACACAGCACGACCCCGATCCACTTATCACACACTAATACACACACACACATACCCAATAACAAAACACACACAGCTGAGATGGAGGCTGACGGTTGCCATAGTAACCTCTCTATCTGCTACCTCATTAATGGACGCTGAGTCGCTAACGAACAGCAGGCTGTCAATTAACACACGTATAACTCCATCTTTCTGTCATTGTGAGGACTCTGATCCACCACAACACACCTGCGAACACACACACACACACACACACACACACACACACACACACACACACACACACACACACACACACACACACACACACACACACACACACACACACACACACACACACACACACACACACACACACACACACACACACACACACACACACTGCACCTGTAGCTCTTTGTGGGTCCGTGACTCTCCAGCAGGAACTCCTGAACGTTCTGCACATACAAACAAACAAACAAACAAACAACAGAGTGAGGTTCTTCCAGTCGTTTCATTATAAATATCTGTATTCTGTTTAGAACTGATTGGATCTAAACTCTCTATTGTTTCTGTTTTTATCTGATTTTTCACCTCTACAAAAATCAGCAGTTTCCCGGTCGACATCTCAAAACCCTTTTTGGCCGCTTCGCTTTTCCGTAGTTGACACTCGAGGACAGCGACTCTCTTCTTCAGCTCCTCGGCCTCCTCCTGGAGGAAACAAACAAACAAACTATATGTTAAATAAAAACAAACCTGAACTCAGAGAGGAACAGCTTTAATCCAGTTGGTTCTAACTTTAAGGAAACATTTATTTATGAATACAGCAGATTTACAGTCAGAAATAAAGGAACTAGTTAGTTTCTGTAAAAATGCAGATTTTTGATTTGGATGTTCAATATTTACATTATTTTAGGGAAACTGGATTTTATCTGGAATTTAACAGAACAAATCTGTAAAAAATAAAATTATATATTATATTATATATACATACTACTGCAGTGAATGCATAGTCCTGACAGTGAAGCACGGAGGCATCTTATTGATCACCACCTTATTGATCACTACCTTATTGATCCCCACCTTATTGATCACCACCTTATTGATCTCCACCTTATTGATCACCACCTTATTGATCTCCACCTTATTGATCACCACCTTATTGATCACCACCTTATTGATCTCCACCTTATTGATCACCACCTTATTGATCACCACCTTATTGATCTCCACCTTATCGATCATCACCTCATTTATCACCACCGTATTGATCATCATCTTATTGATCACCACCTTATTGATCACCACCTTATTGATCACCACCTTGTTAGCTGCCACCTGATTGGCCGGCTGCTCCACCCTCTGGGTCTTCAGCTCAGCGATCTCGGCCTCCAGCAGGTGGATCACCTCCTCATAGTCCATCTCCATCCCACGGGCCTGTTTCTGGGCCTCCTCAGCCACCTGGACCCGAGAACGGAGAGACCGACTCTCCTCAGCTCCTACCTTCATCTCCTGGAGGAGAGAAGAAGAAGGAGAAGGAGGAGAAGAAGGAGGAGGAGGAGAAGAAGGAGGAGGAGGAGGAGAAGAAGGAGGAGGAGAAGAAGAAGGAGGAGGAGGAGAAGGAGGAGGAGAAGGAGGAGAAGAAGGAGGAGAAGGAGGAGAAGAAGAAGAAGAAGGAGGAGAAGAAGGAGGAGGAGGAGAAGGAGGAGGAGAAGAAGGAGGAGGAGGAGAAGGAGGAGAAGAAGAAGAAGGAGGAGGAGAAGAAGAAGGAAGAGGAGGAGAAGAAGGAGGAGGAGGAGAAGGAGAAGAAGGAGGAGGAGAAGAAGAAGGAGGAGGAGAAGAAGAAGAAGGAGGAGGAGAAGAAGAAGGAGGAGGAGGAGGAGAAGAAGGAGAAGGAGGAGAGTTACTCAGTGAACCATCAGAAAGCCTCAGTTCTGTATTCAGGGACCCTCAGTGTTTCCTCATGAAACCAAAACATACATGAAACATTTAAACATCTCCTTCTTCTGTGATGGATTTCAGTGACATACTGTCTCCATGTTTCACTCTTTCTGCAGGTTTTCTGGCTGATTTTACCTTTTATCAAAGAAACTCCAAAAAAACAGACAAAACATGACCAAAAACAGACAAAAAATGTATGAAAAGCAGACAAAAACTGTCAAAATGGGACAAAAATGATAAAAACAAGACAGAAAAGTGACATTAAAAGGTAAAATATGATTATAAACAGACAAAAATGAGCCAAATATGACCAAAACAGTGACAATAACACAACAAAGGAAACTAAATACCATGAAAATATATAAACTTTCACCATTTATCAATTAGAAATTGTTAAAACAGACAGAATGTTTCGATGCTCAGCTTTCTGACAGCTCTTGAATGTATCATGTGTGAAGCTAACAGATATAACAGAAGCTAACAGAAGCTAACAGATAATAACAGAAGCTAACAGATGGTCAGAGTGACTCGGACGGAGGTTTTCTGGCTTCATCTGTCAGTTTTTCTACATCTGAAGAAGCTGCAGGAGGTTTAAAGCTGCCAGATTCACCGTCAGCTTCCTTTACAGCAGAAAAAAACACCACAGTTTAACTTCCATCAGAGCTGATTAGAATATTATTATAATTATAAACAGAGGAAACTATGAATTAGAGGATGTTAGAAATCTTTGTTTTCAGCATCAAACTTCTAATGAAAATTTTAAAAATCTGATGATTCTTTCTCTTTTTGCCGATTCTGGTTCTTAAATGGTGATATTTTGTTATTGTTTTTGTCTCTTTTTGTTCTTAATGTTTTGGTCATTTGTACGTTTGTCCCATTTTGAGTTTTTTTCCCTTTTGGTACTGTTTTTGTTATTTTTGTCTCATTTTGCATTTTTTGAGTCATATTTTGCTTCTTTTTTGTCCTCTTTTTCAAATTTTGATATCCATTTGGTCACATTGTGCCAATATTTCATTTTTGTTATGTAGATCTATGTTTTTTATTCTCTTTTTGATGATATTTTTCCAATTTTTTTTTTGTCCTGCTTTTTGGCCTCCTTTTGTTATTTTGTTTCTGTGAGATAAATATTTCACAGTTTCTGGTCATATTTTGCAGTATTTTTGTCCAGTTTTGGTAATATTTTGCCTATATTTTGTTGTTTTCATTAAAATCTTGCTTTTTATTTTGTCTTTTTTGATCATGTTTAGCCTTTTTTGTCCTGTTTTGATCATTTTTATCAAATTTTTGTCACTTTTTTCTTTTTTTGGTTGTATTTTGCCCCCTTTTGTTGTTGTTTTTCTGTCTTGTTTAGGCTTTAGGCCTTTTTTGTTTCTGTGGGATAAATATTTGACAGTTTTTGGTCATATTTTGTCATGTTTTTGTCATTTTTGTCTCATTTTGGTCATTTCGTCCCTTTCTGGGTCACATTATGCTTTTTTATCGCATTTTTTTGTCCTGTTTTGGTCATATTTTGCCTATATTTTGTTGTTTTCATTAAAACCTTGCTTTTTATTTTGCCTTTTTTGATCATATTTTGCCCTTTTTTGTCTTGTTTTGGTAATTTTGACCTAATTTTGGTAATTTTTTCTTGTTCTAGTTATATTTTGTCATCCTTTTGTTGTTTTTCTGTCCTGTTTTCTCTTTTTTTGGTCAGATTTTGTCTCTGTGTGATCATTTTTTTGTCTGACAGGATTTACTGTTCCGTTATTTTTTAAATAACATGAAGAAACTGATCCTGGTGCGTCTTTCCTGTGATTTATTGTGAATATTGATCTCTGAAGCAGGTTTTTCTGCTCCACTACCAGCAGGTTAAAGTCTGACCATCAGAAGTGGGTCACTGGAGGTAAAATTAGACTGAAGTTGGTGTTTCTGTGGTTGGATAACTGATGGACTCAGCAGGAGCTTCTTCCTGCAGCAGCGTGTCGACCTTCAGCTCGAATGCAGCGTTTTGTGTTTTTTTACTTTAATATCACCATTATATTTTTTTACTTGGACTGAATGCTGTTTTGTTTGTTTTGCTGTTATCAGAAAGCTAAATAACAGAAAATTCCCCCTTTTTACATTTACATAAACATGCAAAATCACCATCAAAAATATGCAAAATACCACAAAAAGATGAGAAATCAACACAAAAATGTTTAAAATTACCAAAAGAAGATGCAAATTCACTACAAACATGCAAAATACCAATAAATGCTCAAAATCCCAAGAAAAAAATGCAAAATTACAATTAAAAGACACAAAATTACCACAAAATCATGCAATCACCACAAAAAGATGCTAAACCACTGACTATATACATAAATACATAAATACATAAATAATTACCACAACGCTAAATACCCAAGAACACTTAAAATCCCAAGAAGTTAATGAAGAAAATCGCCACAAAGACAAAAAAATGCAACAAAAGACACAAAATGACCATGAAAAGACATGAAATCACACAAAAAGATGCAAAATACTGATAAACACTCAAAACCCCAAGAAAAAAAAGCAAAATTACAATTAAAAGACACAAAATTGACCACCAAAAGAGGCAAAATTACCACAAAAAGATGCTAAACCACTCACAAAGATGTGAGATACTGATGAACACTCACAGTCTAAAAGGGAAAATAAAGTGAAATCACAACAAAAATACACAAAATCACCACTGAAAATGTGAAATCACCATTAGTTTAAAATCAGTACATTTTGGTGTGGACACGACGTTCATTAACAGGAAATGTCCCTTTTTTTTTTTTTTTTTAGATTTTAAACGACAGAATTTCGTTAAGGTGAAGAGCTGGCAGAACTTTCTGTTATTTTACAGATTTATTTCTGCAGATCTACACTAAACCTGCTGCTGTTTGCAGACGAAGAGATAAAATTAAAACACGAAGCTGAACGTCTGAACCTCTGCAGGTGCACCAGTCGTCTAAATGTGGACGTCGATCGATCGTTACGCAACGCAGCCGAAGCTGAAAGGCAGCAGAGTGGGAGACGAAGAGTTCAATCTGCTGCTGATTCACAAACTATTCTAGACTCAATCAGAGCCAACAGAGCTTCACTGTCCTCCCAGTGTTCTCAGTATACCACCAGTAGACCACCAGTAGACTACCAGTAGACTACCAGTATACCACCAGTACACCACCAGTATACCACCAGTATACCACCAGTAGACTACCAGTAGACCACCAGTATACCACCAGTATACCACCAGTATACCACCAGTATACCACCAGTAGACTACCAGTATACCACCAGTAGACCACCAGTATACCACCAGTATACCACCAGTATACCACCAGTAGACCACCAGTATACCACCAGTATACCACCAGTAGACTACCAGTATACCACCAGTATACCACCAGTACACCACCAGTAGACTACCAGTAGACCACCAGTATACCACCAGTATACCACCAGTATACCACCAGTAGACCACCAGTATACCACCAGTAGACTACCAGTATACCACCAGTAGACCACCAGTATACCACCAGTATACCACCAGTATACCACCAGTAGACTACCAGTAGACCACCAGTATACCACCAGTATACCACCAGTATACCACCAGTAGACCACCAGTATACCACCAGTAGACTACCAGTATACCACCAGTATACCACCAGTACACCACCAGTAGACTACCAGTAGACCACCAGTATACCACCAGTATACCACCAGTAGACTACCAGTAGACCACCAGTATACCACCAGTATACCACCAGTATACCACCAGTATACCACCAGTAGACCACCAGTATACCACCAGTATACCACCAGTAGACCACCAGTATACCACCAGTAGACCACCAGTAGACCACCAGTATACCACCAGTAGACCACCAGTAGACCACCAGTATACCACCAGTAAACCACCAGTATACCACCAGTATACCACCAGTAGACCACCAGTAGACCACCAGTAGACCACCAGTATACCACCAGTAGACCACCAGTAGACCACCAGTAAACCACCAGTATACCACCAGTATACCACCAGTAGACCACCAGTAGACCACCAGTAAACCACCAGTATACCACCAGTAGACCACCAGTATACCACCAGTAGACCACCAGTATACCACCAGTAGACCACCAGTAGACCACCAGTACACCACCAGTATACCACCAGTAGACCACCAGTATACCACCAGTAGACCACCAGTAGACCACCAGTACACCACCAGTAGACCACCAGTATACCACCAGTAGACCACCAGTATACCACCAGTAGACCACCAGTATACCACCAGTAGACCACCAGTAGACCACCAGTACACCACCAGTATACCACCAGTAGACCACCAGTATACCACCAGTAGACCACCAGTAGACCACCAGTACACCACCAGTAGACCACCAGTATACCACCAGTAGACCACCAGTATACCACCAGTAGACCACCAGTAGACCACCAGTATACCACCAGTAGACCACCAGTATACCACCAGTAGACCACCAGTATACCACCAGTAGACCACCAGTAGACCACCAGTATACCACCAGTAGAGGGTTAGCGTGAGACTCACCTGTTTGACTTTGCTGAGCTCCTCTTCCAGCTGATGATGAACCTTCTGAGATTCCACCAGCTGCTCCTGTAGAAGCATTAAATCAACACAATGACTCACATGAACAGGCTGAAAACACGCTAACACAAAGAACACACGTGTTCAGAGAGAAACTAAAAACAAATTCAGATTCTTCGTATGTGTTCAGGTTTGGTCAAAGATGAACCTGATTGGCTGCAACGAAGCTGCAAATAGTAAAAACTTGTGTCGTCCCAAGAAAAAGGAAATGCAAAATCACAATGAAATGACACAAAATCACCACAAGGGCTCAAAATCCTGACAAAAACAGGAAAAATCACAATGAAAGACGGCAAATTATTTGAAATCACTATCAAAGAGGGGCAAAATCCACATAAAAGGAGTAGAATCATCATCAAAACATCCACAATCTCCACAAAGGGGTGTTGAATCACCACAAAAAGACACAAAATCCCCACAAAACCATGTAAACTCACAATGAAAAGACAGAAAGATGGCAAAAATCTCCAAAAACAGGAGTGAAATCCCCATAAAAAGGAGTGAAATCCCCATTAGGAGTGAAATCCCCATAAAAAGGAGTGAAATCCCCATTAGAAGGAGTGAAATCCCCATAAAAAGGAGTGAAATCCCCATTAGAAGGAGTGAAATCCCCATAAAAAGGAGTGAAATCCCCATTAGAAGGAGTGAAATCCCCATAAAAAGGAGTGAAATCCCCATTAGAAGGAGTGAAATCCCCATTAAAAGGAGTGAAATCAAAACAAAAATATGTGAAAACACCATAAAAAGTAACTAAATCTAAAAAAAAGACACAAAATTACAATTGAAAGACAGAAAATGGCATGAAATCACTTCAAAAGCATGCAATATCAACAAAAAAAGATGCAAAATCACAATAAAAAGACAAAGTTATTTCAAATGACATGAAATCACATCAAAGATCTACAAAATCCCCGGAAAATTAAATTACGATAAAAACATGGAAATTCCCGAAGAACGGACATGAAGACGAAAATTCACTGAGAGAAACCAGAAGATTGAACTAATAAACCTGATTCTGATACCAGCTGATGGTCCTGGAAGGAAGCAGCAGATTTATTTATTCTGTTTATGACCGTATACTGATGATGTTTATATATATATATATATATATATATATATATATACACACACACACACACACACGTATACTGAAGGGTTTTTTTTCTACCTGCAGCCTCTTGATCTCCCTCAGAGCCTCGATGTGTTCCTTCCTCAGCCTCTCCATTTCCTCCAGGTCCTCAGAGTCCGACAGAGATGGCTGGAAACATCAGAGAACATCATGGTTCCTCATTTACCACCAAGAAACGTTCTGAAGGTAACATTAGTTCACATTAAGTTCTTCTAGAGAACATCATGGTTCCTCATTTATAACCAAGAAACGTTCTAAAGGTAACAATAGTTCACTTAAAGTTCTTCTAGAGAACGTGTTGGTATGCAAACAATTCTGTGTTTCTTGATGAGAATTTATGAAACTACTAAATACTGCAGTAGAAGTACATGAACACAGTACTTCAGTAACAGTAAATACTGCAGTAGAAGTACATGAACAGAGTACTTCAGTAACAGTAAATACTGCAGTAGAAGTACCTGAACACAGTACTTCACAGTAACGTTGTGTATCTGCTCTCAGCTCTGATTGATTATTGATCAGATTCTGTCACCAGCTGTGATGAAAATCTTTAAGTTCTGCTGATTGGACGGCTCAGAGCCCCGCCCCCTCAAAACATCAGCTGATCGATGGTGGAACATCCGGATCAATAGGTGAGGATCAGCTGGGTTCTACAGACCATACTATAGATTATACTATACATTATATTATATATTATACTACATATTATATATTATACTGCATATTATACTATTTATATTATACTACATATTGTACTACATGTTATACTATATACATACTATATATTTACATCAGAGATCCACACTTCTACAGCCATAGTTTCTGCATCTTTTAGTGGTGGTTTTGTGACAGTTTTTAGTGATTTTTCGTGTTTTTGTGGTGATTTTGTGTGATTTCTTTGTGGTTGTACGCATCTCTTTGGCGGCTAACATCTTTCAGAGGTGATTTCACACCTTTTTATTGGGATTTTGTCATGTTTTTTTTTGGTGATTTTGCATCTTTTTGTGGTGATTTTGTGCCATCTTTTGCATCATTTCTTGGGGATTTTGGGGATTTTATATGACGTTGCATCTTTAAGTGAGGATTTCATAAATTTTTTGCCAATTTTAACCTTTTTATTGTGATTTTGCTTTTTTTTTCTTGGGATTATGAGTTCTCATTACTATTTCACATGTTTGTTGGTATTTTGCATCTTTTTCTGAGGACTTTGTGCCATTTTTCTGTGGTGATGTTGTGTGATCTTTGGTGGTTGACATCCTTCAGTGGTGATTTCATGATACTTTTGGTGATTTTGTGTCTTTTTGTTTTCATTTTCCATTTCATGTCTTGGAATTTTGAGTTTTCCATGTTTTTGGGGTTTTGCATCTTACTGTGATGATTTTCTGACAGCTTTTTGTGATTTTGCATCATTTCTAGTATTTTTTTGTGATGATTTCATACTTTTTATTGCTGTTCTTTCTCTATTTTTGCAATTTCTGAGCTTTTTTTATTGTGATTTTGCTTGTTTTTTCTTGGGATTTTGACTTTTCATTAGTATTTCACATTTGTTGGGGTTTTGCATCTTTCGGAGGTGGTTTTGCGTGATCTTTGGTGGTTAACATCTTTCAGTGCTCATGTGTTGTGATTGTGTCTTTTATTTGTTATTTTCCATTTTATTTCTTGAAATTTTGAGTTTCACATGTCTGTCTTTTTATCATTTGGTGGTGATTTTCTGTCAGTTTTTAGTGATTTTGCATCATTTCTTGGTGGTTTTATGTATTTTTTGTGATGTGGCTTCTTTAAGGGATGATTTCATACTTTTAAGTGTCATTTTTTAAAAATTTTGAAGCTTTCTATTGTGATTTTGCTGTTTTCTCCGGACTTTAAGTTTTCATTGGCATTTCACATGTTTTCAGTTCAGATTTTGCATCTTTTCATGGTGATTTTGTGTGTTTTGTTGGGATTTTGAGGTAATTTCACATCGTTTTCTAGTGGTTTTGTGCATCTTTTCTGGATTGTTTTATGTATTCATCAGTGGTTTAGCATCTTTTTGTGCTAATCCCACGACTTTTTATGGTAATTTTGGACCTTTATATTGCAATTTTACTTTTTTTTCTTGGGATTTTGAGGTTTCTTTGGTATTTCCCATGTTTGTTGGGGTTTTGCAGCTTTTTTGGTGATTTTGTGCCATTTTTTTTGTAATTTTGTGTTTGTTTTTCTTGGTCTCTTGAGTTTTCATTGGTATTTCTCAATATTTGTTGACGTTTTTGTGTCTTTTCCTCGTAATTTTGTTCCTTTTTGTTGTCATTTTCCATTTTATTTCTTGGGATCTTTAGTTTTTATTGTTATTCTACATCTTTGTTGGGATTTTTGGATCTTTTCATGGTGATTCTACATCATTTCTTGGTGCTTTCACTGAAGTCTTTTACATTTTTTATTGCTTTCGCAGAACATTTTAAGAAGTAAAACATTTGCAGTTATCCTCCGAAAGTGGAAATGTTCTCAGTTAGCTTTTAATCTCACAGGAACATGATTTGAAATAATATGAACAACATTATCTAAAGGTTCTGATAATGTTCTACTCTAACCAGGAGGTGGACCAGATGCTATTTAAAGGTTCTGATAATGTTCTACTCTAACCAGGAAGTAGACCAGGTGTTATAGAAAGGTTCTGATAATGTTCTGATCTAACCAAGAGGTGGACCAGATGTTATCTAAAGGTTCTGATAATGTTCTAGTCTAACCAGGAAGGTGACCAGATGTTAGCTAAAGGTTCTGATAATGTTCTGATCTAACCAGCAGGTGGACCAGATGTTATCTAAAGGTTCTGATAATGTTCTGATCTAACCAAGAGGTGGACCAGATTTTATCTAAAGGTTCTGATAATGTTCTAGTCTAACCAGGAGGTGGACCAGATGTTATCTAAAGGTTCTGATAATGTTCTGATCTAACCAAGAGGTGGACCAGATGTTATCTAAAGGTTCTGATAATGTTCTAGTCTAACCAGGAAGGTGACCAGATGTTAGCTAAAGGTTCTGATAATGTTCTGATCTAACCAGCAGGTGGACCAGATGTTATCTAAAGGTTCTGATAATGTTCTGATCTAACCAAGAGGTGGACCAGATTTTATCTAAAGGTTCTGATAATGTTCTAGTCTAACCAGGAGGTGGACCAGATGTTATCTAAAGGTTCTGATAATGTTCTAGTCTAACCAGGAGGTGGACCAGATGTTATCTAAAGGTTCTGATAATGTTCTACTCTAACCAGGAGGTGGACCAGATGTTATCTAAAGGTTCTGATAATGTTCTAGTCTAACCAGGAAGGTGACCAGATGTTATCTAAAGGTTCTGATAATGTTCTGATCTAACCAGCAGGTGGACCAGATGTTATCTAAAGGTTCTGATAATGTTCTGATCTAACCAGCAGGTGGACCAGATGTTATCTAGACGTTCTGATAATGTTCTAGTCTAACCAGGAGGTGGACCAGAACAGTTGGAGGTCCTACCAGCGGGTTGGACGGCGTCTCCAGCAGACTGGACAGATCCTCGGAGGTGAACCTGGATCCTGGATGGGTGACTGGAAGTTCCTCCAGCTGAGGCTTGAACAGTTCTCTGGTCAGGTTCGCAAAGTCTGGAACAGAACCAGAAGAACCAGAACAGAACGGATCATCATAGACTAAAGGATCATTTACAGGATTCATCTATTAGACTCCAGTTATGGCTTCAAACACAGAAATAATTTGATTTTCCTGCTTCTTCTCATCAGTTTGCAGACCTGCAGCTGTGAACTGTTATTTTTAAAGACAATATTATTATTTTACAGGTTTCTCCTGTTTTATTACAGATTATATCTAATAAAATCACAGAAAAGGAAAATAAATTACACAATAACTGCAAAAACAAACAAACAAGCAGAAAATAAAGCCAAAACTGTAAATAATAAAACATCAAAAACCTGTGCTTTTATAAATAGTCTTTTTTTTCATTGGCCATAAAATCACACTGTTTAACTATATTTTAATCAGCAAAAAATGATAATTTTACAGATATTTGGTGTCAAATAAAAGAAAAATGATGTATATTCTTAATGCTTAACAGTTTAATTGACAGATTACAGATTTTTTAAATTACATTTTAGATATCTAGAAATATCACAGAAAAAATAAGAAATTGACGTGTGAAAAAAAAACAGGCCAAAGCTGTAAATAATGTCCACATCAAAAATGTGTATTTCTATAAATAGTAATTTGTTCCTTTACAGCGTGTGACCATAAAATTACAGTTTTTACTGATGTTACTAATATTTCCTGTACTATATATATATATATATATATATATATATATATATATATGTATATATATATATATATATATATATATACACACACATACACATATACAATATACATATATATTTTTTTAAATATTATTTTACAGATTTCTCCAGTTTTATTACAGATAATATTTAAGAAAATTACATAAAAATTACATTTAAACATTAATTGTAAAAACAGAAACAAAACAAAGGAAAAATAGGCTGTATTTTTATAAATAGCATTACTGTATAATACCGTATTTTAATCTGCAAAAAATATAATTATAATTAGGTGCTAGACAATGTGTGAAAACAAGAAAAAAACAATTAAACAAACAGATAATGTCCACATGAAAAATCAGTATTGTTGTAAATGCTCTTTCTGTATTTAAATATTTACTTTTACTGCTGTTTGCCATAACTTAAAAGAACAATTAAGGACTGAAAAATGGAAAAGATTTTTCTTTGGTTTTTTAAATTACAGCAAATATCAATTAAAATCACAGAAAAAGGTTTAAATTTACATGCTAACTGTAGAAAAAAGGACAAAAACACAGTTTTACTTTATTAATCAGCTAAATGTGTCATTAATTTACACATATTTGAACATTACACCATTTTTATGTGTTTTTTCAGGTTTTTTTCTTTTAATTTTGCACATTTTTCTTTTCTGTTTCCATAAAACCTTCAACAGTAACTAAAGCAGATAAACAAGTAGGAGGTAAACAGCTGGACACACTGGAAATACTACAGTAGAAGTACCTTTAAACCTCAGTACTTGTACACATTAAATGTAGTTCATTAAACTTTACCTCCTGTGTGCTGAACTCAGGTGAGTCTTACCTGAGAAGGCGACGGTTCCGGATGGATCAACTCGTATTCTGGACCGGAGCGTCTGACGCTGGGACTCGCTGGGCTTCAGACCGATCACATCCAGAGCCTGAACACAGATCAATACACAGATCAATACACCAATCAATACTGTCAGCTGACACACACACTGACCAGCAGCCAATCACAGCCCAGCTCTCAGGAGTGGCCGACTCTGATTGGATGAAGAGGAGCTGAATGAACAAACTGACCTGATCCAGTCGGTCCAGTCTGAGGCGACTTTTCTGAGGAACCTGACTGCTGCTGAGATCTGAAAACAAACACAAAAAAAGACAGAAACAAACAAACAAAGACATAAACAAACAAAGACATAAACAAACAACAAAGATATAAACACACATACAAAGATATAAACAAATAACAAGATATAAACACATACAAAGAAAGATATAAACAAACAACAAAGATATAAACAAACATACACAAAAACAAACAAGGATATGAAGAACAACAAAGATACAAACACACACACATAAACAAAGACATAAACAAACAACAAAGATATAAACACACACATAAACAAAGACATAAACAAACAACAAAGATATAAACACACACACAGAAAGATATAAACAAACAGACAAAGATATAAGCAAAAAGACTCACAAACAAACACACAAAGATATAAACAAACAAACAGACACAAACAAACAAAGATTTGAACAAACAAACAAGCAAACACACAGCTTGATTTAAAACTCAGTTTAAGCGTCACAGAAAACTGGACGTTTGAAACACAAACTAACATGAAAGGAAACGTCTGAACTCAACATGTGTGTTGTAAGTCTGAACACAAAACTACAAACACACAACTACAGTAAACAAGCCTGAAGGTTTTATTCTGACGTGAACTGTTCAGACGTCATAAATAATCATGTTTTTACAATGATGTTGGAAAGTCATAAAGCTCAGTCTGAAGGACGTTTTAACCACAACACAACAGAGAACAACACAGAGAGATGCCAAATGATTACACAGAAACACACAACATCTATAAAGTGACTGCAAGGAGACACAAAACAACAAAAAAGCAACGACAAAGAAAATCTCAGCAAAACTATTTCAGAGACAGAAAAAACATACAGAAGCAAAAAAATATTCACTAAACAGCAAAGATGCATCAAAGAGACACAAACAGACTTCAAACAGACTCACAATGTCCACAAAACAACTACAAAGAGACACAAAGTGACCGCACAGACACACAAAACTACGAACGATCTCAATGCAACAACAAGAACACTGAAAGCAACTGAGAAAACACATAAAAGAGCAACAAAGGTACACTTAATGACTACAAAAAGACACAAAGCTACTGTAAAAACACAATGCTACAAAAACACAAAATAACTACAAAACACATAAAGCTACGGCAAAAACACAAAACTATAAAAACACAAGAACCAACTGCAACAACACACAAAGCAACTGAAAACCACAAATATCAACTATTTAAACTCACAAAACAACTACAGAAACACACAAAACAACTAAAAACCACACAAAGCAGCTGTAGAAATTACGATGTGCAACTAAAATATACACAAAGCAACTATAAAAACACAAAAATCAACTAAAAAGCACAAAAATCATCTACAAAACTCATAACAACTACAAAAACACTCATGACAAACACAAAAACACACAAAGCAGCTATAAAAACACAAAATGTAACTGCAAAAACACATAAAGCAACTTGTGAAATGACCACAAACACACATTAGTGTTGTGTGTCTCTGGTTGTGTACTAGTGTGTTATAAAAATATCCCCCGTCTGAAGGCGTGACGTCAAACCAACAGGGAGGAAAACCTTCACACATGGTCACCATGACGCCTCAGGTCTCAGCAGCCAATCAGAATGCAGACCTCCCGCCTATATCACTTCCTCCTCTGACCGGCAGCCAACCAGCAGCCATCTGTCACCTCCAGACTTCACTCAGAGCAGAGTTACAGCTCCAATAATCTATCATCAACAATCTACAGCCAGCTAATCAATGGGAGTCAGTGGGAGGAGGTCGGGGTGGATGGAGGGTCCACAGCACCAAGGTTTATGTTTTAGACGAATACTGAGCCATTTCAGACCATTTTTG
The DNA here is from genome assembly GCF_022539595.1 of Amphiprion ocellaris. Classification (NCBI taxonomy): domain Eukaryota; kingdom Metazoa; phylum Chordata; class Actinopteri; family Pomacentridae; genus Amphiprion; species Amphiprion ocellaris. The sequence continues at coordinate 7,409,156 of NC_072783.1, forward strand.
AGAAATTTTAGACGTAGGGTTTGTTTATTTAGTTTAAGACGACAGTTTATGTGATTTTACACTATTTTAGAGTCATTTTAAACTATTTTAGAGTCTTTTTAGACAATGTTTGTGTAATTTTATACTATTTTAGAGTCATTTTAGAGAATGTTCATGTCATTTTACACTATTTAAGAGTATTTTTAGAGAATGCTTACGCCATTTTATACTATTTTTGAGTCTTTTTAGAGAATGTTCGTGTAATTTTAGACTATTTTAGAGTCTTTTTAGAGAATGTTTGTCATTTTAAACTATTTTAGTGTTTTTAGAGAATGTTTGTCATTTTAAACTATTTTAGAGTCTTTTTAGAGAATGTTTATATCATTTTATACTATTTTTGAGTCTTTTTAGAGAATGTGCAATTTTATACTATTTTAGAGTCATTTTAGAGAATGTTCATGTTGTTTTACACTATTGTTGAGACATTTCAGAGATTATGTAATTTTAGATTATTTAAAAGTAATTTTATAGAATGTTTATGTCATTTTCCACTATTTTAGAGTCATTTTAGAGAATGTCTGCCATTTCTACTATTTTTGAGACACTTCAGACACGCATTGAGCCGTTTCGGACCATTTGTGAGATATTTTGGACATGCACTGACTAATCTGGGACAATTATTTTGTCTTTTTGGATCATTATTGAGTCACTTTGGATGAGTCAAAGGTGAAATTGGAGTAATTCAGGACAAGTTTCAAGTTGTTCTGGACAAAATCTTGAAGTCATTTTGGATGGATTCTAAGTAATTTTGGACAATTTTGATTATTTATCGAAAGCTGAATTTCTTCAGTTTAAATTAGGACTATCTTTGTCACTTTTTAGTAGTGATTTTGGACACAATCTTTGAGAGGTTTTAAAGAATTCTGGAGTCATTTTAGACGAGTGTTTAGCCATCTTGGACTCAGATATTTCGAGTAGTTTTAGATTAAGTACTTTTGGACAAGTCAATTAGAGACGTTTCAGGTCAGTTAGACAAACTTTTGGGTTTTTTTGTGAAAATTTTAGAGCAATTTTGGACAGTTCTGAATATGTATAAATTTAGTCATGATTTAATTTCTTCAGTTGTTGAGATTTGGACAAATATTTGTCCCTTTTAGGCATTTTCTACCAATCCTACACTATTTTTTAAAACTGTTTTGAATGTGGTTCTAATAGTTTTCATTGTTTTTTGGAAACTGTGCAGGTTATGTCCACACTGTGGTGATTTAAGACCTTCATGTGTTTTATTGTGTGGCGTTAATTAAAAACGTACCAGTGTTTGTCTCAGTGCTGCTGTGAGTCTCTGCTGGGGAGGAAACATGAGTCTGTTCTGTTCTACCTGGAGACACTCGGACCTGCAAACAATCACACAAAACACACAAATAAACAGGAAACAAACAGTCAGTAAAATGTAGTTCATTACAGAGGAAATATAACGACATATTCAGGAAGATGCTCCTGATGCATCTGGTTAGATTAACATCTCATTGAAAACAGGAACTTGTGGTTTCTGGTGTTTTCTTTATTAAGTCTTTATTTCTGGCCTCATCGTATTATTGTAATTATTGTCCTATTTCTTCCAGCCTCATCTGTGTGCAGCTGCTGCAGTTTTGAAATGTTTTCAAGTAATTCTGGACTTTTTTTGTCTTTTTGGGTAATTTTATACAAGTCAAGTCTTGTGACATCAAATCATGAGGCATAAAACTTGAAAAGAAGTATACATATTTTGGTTATTAAATGTAGACAACCTTTTGTTGTTTTAACACATTTTTAAAAGCAATTTCAAGTAAATTTAAGTCACTTTTGAGACATTTGAGAGAATTTTTGACACAAGCTTCAAGCACTATTGGACATTTATTTGTCTTTTATTATCTCATCTCATCCATGTCATCTAATTTCATTGTACCTCATCACATCATATCTGTTCTCATCTCATTTTTATCTCATCTCATTACGTCTCAACACATTTCACTCATTTCTTATGTTATCTCCATCATATCTCATCTCTTTTTATCTCATCGTATCATGTCTCATCATATCTTCATCTCATCTTATCTAATTTTGTCTCATCACATCTCATTTTATCTTATCTCATCTCATCCTATCTCATCTCATTTTTTCTCATCTCATCCTATCTCAGACCTGGGTGACGTTAACGGTGGGCAGAGTCTCGCTGGCTGGGTTCCTGCTGGAGGTGATCTTGGTGACCATGGTGGGCTGTGGAGGTCCAGGTCCCAGCCCTGGAGCTCTGGTCTGGGGTCCTCCTCCCCCGGAGCCCTGCAGGGAGATGGGACTGTGTGGTCCACTGCTGGAGCTGGAGGAAGACCTCCGCCTGATGAAGGCAATCTCCACTGTGGGGTCGGGTCTGAGGAACAGGAGAGTTTAAATTAAACATGGAAAACTATTTTACTAAAGCTTCAGACAGTAATAATTCACTGTATCAAGAAAACTGTAGTTAGAAAGATCTGATCATCAAATTAGTCAGAATTCTTATTTTATAAGCAAACTAAATAAATAAATAACAATAAATATATGAGTAGAAGGCAGTAAAAACTCGTAAAAACTGCTGGTTTGAAGGTGCCATCAGTGACTAAGATCTGCTTGTTCTGTTTCTATTGAATAACTGATGCTTTATGAAGAGTCTCCAGGTGAGTTTACCTGAGTTTGGTTCTCGTCAGGATGCTTCTGGCCTCCTCATATGTCACTCCGATCAAAGACTCTTTGTTGATGGACACCAGCTGATCCCCGACCTGCAGCCTGCCGTCCTGAAACACCACAAAAACCATTTAAACACAATAAAAACACCATGAAAACACCATTAAAACACAATGAAAACACCATTAAAATACAATGAAAACACCATGAAGTCATGAACACGGTTGAAATATCTCAAGACATTTTGAGCACTTTTTAGTCACTTTGGACATTTTTTGAGTCATGAAAATGTCTTAAGATATTTTAAGCATTTAAAAAAAAATTTTGGACAAAGGGTGAGTCATGTCAAACAAGTTTTATGTCATTTTGGACATATTTTCAGCCATTTCAGTCACTTTTTGAGCCGTTTTGGACTGATTTTAGTGATTTAGGACAAATGTTTATCCATTTTGGACACATTCTTAGTATTTTTGGACAAGTCTTAAGACATTTTGGCCATTATGTAATCATTCTGGACAAACTGTGAATCATTTCAGACAATCTTTATGTCATTTTGGACAATTTTTCAGTCGTTTTAGTCAGTGAGAAATCCCAGACAAATTTTTACATGTTCTGGATTTATGCTTCTTCATCTCATCAGCTTCATTCTCTGCTGTTTGACACATTGACCATACTCCAGCCTATTTACATTTACTGAATTATTTGAACCGATCATTGATCAGATCATACTGACCTTCTGACAGTCTCCTCCAGGCACTATTTCCTGAATGAACACCATTGGTCCTTCGGCACGGTTTGCTCCGCCCTTGATGACCAGCCCCAGGCCTGTTCCCTTGGCAACGCATATCAGTTGAATGACACTGTCACTGGAGAGAGGAAGATGATTAAAGTAACATCAACCATCCTCCTCCTCCCACTGCTGAAGATGCTCTTCACTATTTATAGTCCAACGCTTTATGTAACGGCCTTCAGTGGGAGAAAAACAAACTGCTGAATAAACCAGATAAGAGAGTTTCATTCTGTAGAAATCAGAGGAAAGTTCAGTTGTTCTCAGGTTCAGTTTGACACAATAAGTGGACATGAGTTTCTAAAAGACATCATATATGAAAATCAAGAGTTTGAAGAAGGTAAATCATCAATTAAAGCCTTAATAAACACTGAAAAAGTTATATTTATCACACGGTCTGCTATGTCCTTCTGCAGCTGCAACAACATCAGATCTTGACTTCACTGAGCTGATGATGTAGAATCTGAATAGTGTTATCAGAATAATACAAATTTTTGCAGTATTTAATTAGTGCTAGTTTATAAATAAATCAATAACAAAGAGCAATGAAACTCTAAAGATGAGTTGTAAGGAGTGCAAAAAGTTTGTAAGGTGTTGAAGGTAAACAGAATCTGTGCAATAAATAACAGCATCATCTGCATACAGGCTGATATTGGCTTCACTGAAATCTGGTTGATTTAATATAAAAACAATGCAGTTTTTATCTGACAATTGTAAAACCTTGTGTGGCTCCATTCTGATAACTTAGGATTTCTCAGTGAATGCAGGAGCACTGAAGTTATTTCTGTGCACCTGAAGGCGAGCGTAGGTGTGTGCACGGTGTACTGGTGGTTGGTGTAGGTGGAGGCCTGGCTGTAGGCGGTGACCCCCTCTTTAGGGCTCAGCAGCTGGGGGCTCTCAGATCGGGAGGAAGAGGAGGATGAAGCCGTGTCCGTCAGCTTCCCTGAATAAAAACCACAGAAGAAGAAAGAGGCGAGGTGAGCAGTGGGAGGCAGAAATAGAAGAATAGAAGAAGAGTGGGAGGACGGATACCAACTCTGATCTTCACAGGAGCTGCAGGAAGTGATCGCTGCTGGGAGGTTTCTGGGAGATTAAATGTTTAAATGGAAAATGAGGACTTTGAGGAGCTTCAGGACACTTTTAGGAAGGACGGGATTTAAAGACATGTCTGGAAAATAGAGACTTCTGAAAAAGTGAAGATTCTCCTAGAATTCTAGACAAGTTTGTAAAGTGACAACATTTCGGAAAAGCAAAGACATTTTTGTGTAAATAGTCTTTAAAGTAGAAACGAGAACTTTAATTAAATTTTTAGGGAAATTTTCATACATTTTTGGGAATGGTGGACAAGTAAGGATGTTTTTTTTTAAGTAAGGAAGTTCTTGTAAAGTTTGGTAATTTCTGTAAAGATTCTTTGGGAAAATGGGGTCATTTTTGTAAAGCGAAGGTCTTTTTGTAAAGCAAGGACACTTTGAGGAAGTGAGGCCTTTTTAAAAAATGATGCAGTTTTTGGAAACTCTGGAAGTTTTTGAAAAAGTGAGGATTTTCCTAGAATTTTGAACATTTTTTAAAAAATTCCTTTACATATATACCAGGGTTCAGTTGCTGTGAAGGACGGACACTTCCAAAATTTGTAAACAGTGGACGTTTTCTGAGATAGAAACATTTTGACTTTGCTTTACAGAGGTGGGGACATGTTTGACAAAGTAAGGACTCATTTGGAATTTTGGACATTTTTGTAAATTGAGTAAATTTTTTTGGAAAGTGAAGACATTTTTGCAAATAAAGGACATTTGTGTAAAATGAGGATATTTTAGGAAAGAAAAAATAAATGCACAATACGGAAATGTCTTAAAAAAGAGAACATCTTTTGAGAGAGAAGTCTTAAAGATTTCTCCAGGAAAGAGTGAAGAGAAAATGCTGAGGACATTCTTTTTTTTTTCTTTTTTCTGAAAGCTAGGATATTTTTGAAAAGTTGTAACATTTTGGATCGTCAGTATGTTCAGAAAGTCAGAATATTTCTAATGTTGTTGCAGAACGACGATGCCTTCTGAACGTCTGAAGATGTTTTAAAGAGTCGGCAGTTTTGAGGAGAAAATTTGGGACATTTTCATTTCATTGTTTTAGTTTCAGGGTTCAGTTGCTGTGGAACATCTGGAGTCCTGCTGAGTGTTGGACTAAATGTTTGATAAATGTTTTACCTGTGGAGAGCTGCGTCGGTGAGATCCGTCCTGAAGCTGTGATGTTATTGGACCCGTACTTTTCCATCAGCTCAGCAAACTCCCTTCTGAGGGACACATGAACGTGACATATATTCAGTTTTACATCGTAAAAAATAACTTAAGCTGCACTAAAAATGGCAAATACTAGTAAAATAATTATAAATTATCTGTTTTGAATACAGTAAGACGGTGTCATTTTACAGTCGCATCCTGTAAAAGAACAAATTATTGTTTGTAAAAACACACATTTGGGATGCAGACATTATTTACAGTCTCATCAGTCTGTAAATTATTATTACACTAGATAAAAGAAAATACATAAAATAACAGCATGAAATAATTATTGACCATTTTTCAGTCCCAATAGAAATACATTTTCTTTAAAATAATGGCAGGTATTTGTGAAATCATGATGCTTTTTGCCGATTTAAATTATCAGTTTAATTTATTGCCTGTTTTGTATTTTTAATAGATATATAGTTAAACAATATTTAATAAATTTGTATTATATTTTATAGTATCATCAACATGTAAATGACGACTTTAATTTTTTTCGTGATTTACATATAGTAAAAAAAAAGTGTAATTTTGCAGTCAAGCATTATAAAATAACAAATCACTATTTAAGAAAATTAAATTAAAAATTGTGTAATGTGGACATTATTTACAGTTTTTGCCTGTTGTTTAGGGTTAATATGTAAATTAATAAACTTTATTTTGTTTGATTTTACTAGTTCTATTCTGACTTGGGGGGGGGTTAAAAAATTTATTTAAAAAAAAAAAAAAAAAAAAAAAAAACATTGATTTTTTTTTTTTTCCAGATGTGGAGACTCCAGTGACACAGAGATGATTTTTAGGAAGCACTGATAAAAAGTTTCAGGAAAATTCAGGATCTATGAAAAAGCAGCTAACTACGAGATTCATTTCCACGTCTCTTGTATTTCTTTCAGTTTAAATCCGTCTGAAACGCTGCAGAAAAACCCATCTGTCAGCGTTTGTCTCCCCCTCCTGGTCGCTGTAGAAACCTGAGCCGGTGTCATGACGGCGCCATCTGACCTGGATCTGATCCGATCGGACGCTAATTCTCCTAAAGAGGATCTGCAGCTGAGACAAAACATCCTGAGATCAGAGCTCAGAGGTCCGACTCTCACCTCCAGACTGACCTCCAACCCGGAAACTCTCCGGACGTTCACTGAGACGAAAACTAAATGAATATAATCTAGAATATATATATAATCTATAACCAGAAACAAACTGAAAGAAAATATTTCATCTATACCAGAACAAGAAACAAACTGAAAGAAAATATTAAATTTATGCCAGAAACAGAAACAAACTGAAAGAAAATATTTAATTTAAACCAGAATCAGAGCAAAGAAACATGTTTCTCAGTACAAAATAGATTTTAAAAATATATAAATAAAATAAAATGAAACATGATATAATAAAATTAAGTGTAATATAATGAAAAAAATAACATAATAAAATGAAACAGAACAAAATATATTAAAAAGAAATACAATGTAATATAATATTATGAAATAAAACAAAATAACATAATGAAATAAAAATAAATAAAATAAAATGAAATAAAATAATGAAATAAAATAAAAAATAACAAAATTTAATATAATATTATACAATGAAATGAAATAAAATTATGAAATTAAATAAAATATAATACAATAAAATTAAATAAAATATACCATAATATAATGAAATGAAATAATATAATGAAATAAAAATGCAGAAAATAAAATGAAATAAAATACAATAAAACAAAATATAAAAAATAAAATGAATTATAATTAAATAAAATAAATCAAATAAAATTAAATAAATAAAATATAATATAAAAATGAGATAAAATTAAATATGTGATAAAATGAAATTAAAATTAAACTAAATTTAATAAAAATCAGGTGTAGTGTAACATCAGCTCCATGTGTGATAATCAGCGAGTAAATAATGTGCAAATAATTCAACCAGAAACAAACTGAACAGAAGGAAGAAAAATTATAAATTATACCAGAACCAAAAATATCCAGTGAAGTGAACCTGATAAAAAGGTGTTTATTAGTGATCATTCTGAGATTATTCATTATGCCGTCTAGACTTTAAAAAGGGAGGTATTTACTGTCCACATGAAAAATAAAGATTTATACAAACAGCAATTTATTCTTTTACAAGGTTTCACCATAATGTTTTACTGGATTTAAATCAGCAAAATATAGGATTTTACTGAGATTTAAATATGCATATTTAGGACCAGTAAATATTTTTTTGCACAGGTATTTTATTGATTGTCTCTGTTTTATTAAATTCTAATATGCAGTAAAATCAAAGAATAAAAATCTTAATTTAGACATTAACCATAAAAATGCCAAAACATTAAAAATCAGTATTTTTCTAAATAATTATTTCTATTTTTACTGTAAAATTACATCTATTATTCACAACAAAAATGTTTTTACTGTAGAATATTATTACACAGATCTTTGCTGTTTTACAAATATTTTTAGTGTTTACAGTTTATAAAATTCTTCTGTACGTTTCCTGGCCTCTTTGCTGCCAGATTTTTACTTTTTTTTCTTATTTCTGTGTATTTTTTTTTTTCTACGATATATTTAATTATTTGTGTCCTCCTGAGCCGGTCTGAGCGCTCCGGGGGTCGCTCCTCTGGATTAGCCGGATTAAATCGTCTGTGATTTCATCCAAACGCTTCCTGGACCGGTTGTCATGGCGACACATCCCAGAGGTCAGACCTGCTTTATTCAACGTAAACAAGATTAGAGGAACTTAGACAGCATTGTTTCAGGAAATACACCCGGCCCAGAAGAAACTACGACCAGAAAACAGTGAATATAACAACTCCTGTTACCTTCAAAACAAATCCACTTTTATTTCCTGTAAAAATAGTATTATATCATAGTATATTATATTATCATGGTAGTTTGGTCAGATTAGCAACTTTCTTTAAACTTGTTTATTTAAAAATGTGCTTCTATTAATTTAATAATAATAGATTAATTCAATATTCTATGGTTAAAACCATGATATTTCATTAACAAAAAAAATTCTAAAATATTTTCAATATTCTATAATGATGTGAAATTTGTCCAAACTGAATTGAAATTAATTTTTAAAAAATGTGAAAAAAGTGACAAAATTAGTCTAAGTCTAAATTTTTCAAAATTCATAAATAATCAAAACTTTCCAAACTTACTCAAGACGTGTTCGAAATTATTAAAAATTTCCAAAATCACAAAAAAAATTATCTAAAAACACAAACATTCATCTGAATTTAAAGAATCAAATAAACTCTTTGTTGTTGATCGGAAGCTCAGACTTCCTGTGGATTTTTACTGATTTCTGTCATAAATAAACAGTCTGCAGCGTCCTGGTTCCTGCCTTCTGATTGGACGCTGCTGCAGATGTTGGGCGGTTTGAACTGAAGGCTTTAGGAGAGAAAACATCTGGAACGTCTGACTGTTAGAACCTGAACCAGCTGCTAGTTACCGAGGATTTACTGCTGCGGCACGAATAACGATGGAAATTTATTAAATATCAGTTTATCTACAGAGAATTACAGTTCACTGGTCGACCTTCATTTAATGCTGCAGCAGGAATAATGATGGAAATATATTAAAATACATTAAATGCATATTATACACACACTAACAATAATCATTTTATATACTATGCACTGCACACATCACACATTTATTATATTATATTACATTATATTACATTATATTATATTATTATTATTATTATATTATATTATATTATATTATATTATATTATATTATATTATATTATATTATATGTTAATATACATATAACATACAGGGACATATTACATACATAACATTACAAATACTACTATTGCTACTGCAAAGAATATTTATATATTAATACAATAAATAATAATAATTTTATTTTAATGATGTACTATTTATAACTAACAACAATAACAATAAAAATAATAATGATAATAAATAAATCCTAAACATAATATATATTATAATAAAATAACAAAATTATAATTATTTCATTTTAATATTTATTATTATTATTGTTACTATCATATGATAATAATAATAATAATAATAATAATAATAATAATAATAATAATAATAATAATAATAATAATAATAATAATAATAATAAATTGTAATAAAACAAATCATAAAAACAAAAATAATTATCATTATTTTACAGTATATATTATTATCATTATTATAATAAAATAACACAAATGATTGTTTGTATTTTATATTATTATTATTATTATTATTATTATTATTATTATTATTATTATTATTATTATTATTATTATTATTAAGAATATTGGATTTGGTTACACTGAGTTAATCTATTATATCAGTATTTTAATTCTAACATACTCTGCGTAATTATCCTTTAATATGCATCTACTGTTGTATGTGTGACTAATTATTATTATATAATACAGATAAGGCTGAATATATATTATTACATACATCTTTTATATATTTTATTATTTTCACATATGATAACACTGAAACATTATTTACTACATTCATACAGTGTTTAATTCAAACGATGTGCAAATTATATTTATCGACTCATAATAACATTTTAAATGCAGCTTTTCTAACAATTATGGAAGCAAATATCCAACATGACTTGTGTGAACAGATTGGATGCAGTTTTATTATCTTTATTCTGTTTAGAGCTGCTGTAACATGTGGGTTTTCTTATCTTTACTAAAAATCCCCTTTTCCTTGAGTTTTCCTTGATTATTATGATTTTATTGATAAATCTGTCCTGCATGGCACCAAACCAAACATACTGAGTGTTTCCTCTGAATATATTTAGACCCTAGCAGCCTCCTGAACAGTAAACTAAGCCCACAGACTGCTGCTGCCTCCACACACGGCTTATAAACGGCACAGAAACTCCGGCCTGCTGATCTGACTTCACCTCCACGGCTGAGCTTGTTTTTCTGTTTGTCTGATCTGAACCTGTGACGACAGACTCCCAGCTGTGTTGCATCACGCTGTCCTCGCCGTGACCCGCTGTCCCGGCTGCACGCCATCATCAGCACAATTCACTCTGAAGTGTGAAACTAATCGCCGCAACAATGGAGGTCGAGCTGAGAGGCGGCGGTGGGACGCGTCGGCATAAAACCGGCTCAGGTTTAAATTCCTCATCATCAAGATGGAAATAAAGGAAACGTTCTGCAGCTACAACAACATGTGGCCTTCTGTCAACTGCTGCTGAAATAGTTCTATATCAAGCTGCATCGAAACTAAAGAACACTCCAAGAAATTCTGAGAAAACCATCAGTCAGGACGATACAAGAACATTTAAAGTTCCTGAAGATCCCTCGGAGGTCAGTTAAATCCATCATTAAGAAATGGACGGAAGATGGAACATGAATAAATCTGATTGGAGCAGGATGTCCTCAAAAACTGAGACTAGTCAGGGAGGCCACCAAGACTCCTATGACTCCTCTGAAGGAGTTCCAGCTTCAGAATGTTCATCCAACAATGTTGTCTGTTCTTCACCAGTCAAAGCTTTATGGAGACAAAGAGAAAGACTCTGATGGAAAAAGCTCCAATTAAATGTGGACTAGAGTTCACCAGAAGACATGTGGAGACTCTGAAGACACCTGGAAGAAGGTTCTTTGGTCTGAAGAGACCAGGATGGAGCTTTATGTCCATCAGACTGTATGATATGTTTGATGGACACCAAACACTGAACATCATCACAAACACACCATCCCCACTGTGAAGCACGGTGGTGGCATCATCATGATGTGAAGCACGGTGGTGGCAGCATCATGGTGTGAAGCACGGTGGTGGCAGTATCATGGTGTGAAGCACGGTGGTGGCATCATGATGTGAAGCATGGTGGTGGCAGCATCATGATGTAAAGCATGGTGGTGGCATCATCATGATGTGAAGCACGGTGGTGGCAGCATCATGGTGTTCCTCAGCAGCAGGTCCTGGAAGGCTTGTAAAGAGCGAGTAAATGAAATCCTGGAGGACAACATGATGATGAGACTTGGAGAAGATCAGTTTTCCATCCAGACAATGAGTCGAAGCAAACAGACAAAGATCCTCAGAGATGGTTTGAAGACAACAAGGTGGAAGTTCTGGAGGAGTCAGAGTTCAGACCTCAATCCACCTGAGAACTAGAGTCTGGACCTGAAAGGTTCTGTTGATCAGATCCCTGAGGAACCTGACAGAGTTTAACAGCTTAGAAAGAAGAACGTTCAGACTGATGGAGACCAACAGGATCATCTACTAAATACTGACTGAAAGGAGGTGGATACTGAGGGAATAACTCATTTTCTGTTTTGTATTTTTAATTATTGGACATTATTTGGTAGAAATCAGTTTTCACTTGGACATTAAAGAGTCTTTTTTCTAAATTACTGTCAAAAATCCAAATTAATTTGTCCATGATTCAATGTTCACATGTAAACCTCCTCCACAAGACATCTCTGTTGTCACATTGAAGAACACCTGAACCTCGGCTGGTTCTATGACGTAATGGTTGGCGCTGGTTTCTGCTGATCTGGGAGCTGTTAGATCCGTGTCCCTATTGTGTCAGTCTGGGTTTGTGTTGAGGCCAGCAGAGTGCCAGGTCGGTTAACCTCCTGCCCGTCACACGGCCCAGACCGCTGACGTGATTGGTTTCTATGGGATGATGCTGCAGGTAAGAACACCTGCCCTCCTTCCCGTCTGTCCTCTTAGCTGGAAAACATCAGCTGCTGCTGGAGAAGCTCCGCAGTGGGAATAAAAGCAGATTCCATCTTTCTGAAGAGCCTCTTTTTAAATCCTGACTTTTCCTCCTTGCAGGCTGAATGAGGGATTCTAAGAAGCTTAGCGGCTCATTTTAATGATTCTCCAATGACTGGAGACGAGCAAACACCTGAATTTGTGGCAGCGGAGCTTTAAAAAGAGGAGAGAAAGCCTCAACACTTTTTTTCTCATTGCTGGTATTTATAGTTTCAATCCACAGGACTTTCAGAAGCACAAAGGTGTCAAAACACAAATACAGACGTCCTTATGAGCAGATAATTAGCAATTAAATAAGATTGTTATCTCAGAGTTTTGGTTTCGTTCACATCAAAATATATCAGCAGAATTCAGAGCTACTTTTATATCGTTCTGTAGTTTGTTTCCATGAAATAAATCAACATTAATGGAGAGTTTTAGCTGGATTATTGTAATTCTGATCACGTGGACAAAGAAAAGGTCTTATGGAGGAAAGTTCTGAGGTCAGATGGAACGAAAACTGAAGGTGAGGCCTTTAACCCCAAGAACACCGAACCTACCATCAAGGATGGTGGTGGCAGTATCATGCTCTGGGGCTTTCTAGAAAAGCTTCTGGACTGGTTTCAGACTGTCTTGGGTGGGTCCTGGATTTCTTCAGGAGTAGTTTGGGTATGATTTTGTCTTGGTATTGTACTGGTGTTTAATTTTTTAAGGAATGGTTTCAGACTGTATTCTGACTGATTCTGAACATTTTTTTGGACTGGTTTAAGTTTGATTTTGGTCCTGGTTTTACACCTTTTTAGGACTGGTTTAAGACAGATTTTTGACTGTCTTGGGCAGGTCTTTTTTTGAACCCCAGCAACATCAAACCTACCATCAAGCATGGTGATGGCAGTATCATGCTCTGGGGCTTTTTAGAAGAACTTCTGGACTGGTTTCAGGCTGTATGTTGGATTGGGTCTGGACTTTCGTGGACTTCTTTTAGGAGTGGTTTTGGTTTGGTTTGGGCCCAATTTTGCACTGGTTTTAGACCTTTTTAGGACTGGTTTCAGACTGTGTTCTGGCTGGTTCTGAACATTTTTTGGACTGGATTAGGTTTGATTTTGGTCCTGGTTTTAGAACTTTTTGAGGACTGGTTTTGGACTGTCTTATGCAGGTCTTGGACTGTTTTAGGGGTAGTTTAGGTTTGGTTTTGGTCCCGATTTTGCACTGGTTTGTGACTTTTTAGGACTGATTTCAGACTGTTTCTAAAACAGGTTTAAGCTTTGGTTTAGGATTGGTTTCAAACTGTCTTAGGCAGGTCTTAGACTTCTTTTTACCCCCAAGAACACCAAACTTGCCATCAAGAATGGTGGTGGCAGTATCATGCTGTGTGGAACTGGAGATTTCCACAAATTAAATAGAATAATGAAGAAGGAGGATTACCTCCACATTCTTCAGGAAAACCTAAAAACCATCAGCAGAAAGTTGATCTTGGACACAGTTGGATGTTTCAACAACACAGTGAACCCAAACACATCAGATGTGGTAAAGAAATGGTTCCATCAGGCTAGAATGAAGGTTCTAGACTGGTTTCCCCAAAGTTCTGACTTAGACTCATCAATAACCTGTGGATTTATGAAAAAACAAGACAACAACAACAAGAAACAGCTGCACCAGAATTGATGCCATTCCACTACACTTGTTGTCTTTCTGTCTCAGACTTGAGTCAATTAAATTGATAGTATAATGATACTGCCACCTCCATACTTGACGGTAGGTATAGTGTCCAGAGGAGTCAAAGATAAACCAGAAGATTGAAGCCAGAAGAACCAAACTGAGGAGGAAACGGACAAATTGAACCGAATATTAACATTTTTGTTTATATATTTATGACCCAGCAGTCAATTAAATTGATAGTGTAATGATACTGCCACCACCATGCTTGACGGTAGGTATAGTGTCCAGAGGAGTCGAAGATAAACCAGAAGATTTAAACCGAACTGAGGTGGAAATGGACAAATTTAACCAAATATTAACATTTCTGTTTGTATATTTATGATCAGAATTTGTCTTATTTCTAGAAGACCTTTAAAAAATCTTTGAAAGAACCAAAATAAATGACTGTTTTTTGTGTTTCAATGATTCCATTACAGAAAATTCAGAGTTCGAAGAGTCATTTGAAACTAAATGGTCTTTACAAAATTTTTGTGCACCAATAAATCTGCTGCAAAAACATTCACCAACAGACAATTTAACAACCTTTAAAAAAATAAAGCTCCTGAGCAAAAGACTGAAGTTGATTATTTCACAATAAAAGCTTCTTTACCTGGACTCGTCGTCTCTGGTGACCAGCAGCGACATGTGATTGGAGAGTGAAGCCGTCCTCAGGATCTCTACGGCCCTATCAGGAAACACAGATGTTAACAGCTGGAACTAAACATGGCGTACATAAAGAAAGAGGCAAAACTGAGGGGAACTGCTAGCCTAGCATCATACGCCAGCAGAAACTGTAAAAACAGGAAGACAGTCCTTGAACTACTCATTTATGCTATGGAAAACAATCAAATCTAACTGTAAAATCGAGGTGTTTTGTTAAAATCCCTTTATTCTACATGTCTCATTTAAGAATTCACTAGAAGTAAAGTGTCTGTTCTAACTAGGTTTTGTAAGAAACTAAAATTATCGTTTCATGACCCAAAAACCCACCAGCAGGTATGAAAGTAATGTTAAAATAAATCACCAAAATGATTCAACTTATCAGCCAGAAACTGTAAAAACTGAAAGAATCATCAGATTTTCAACTTTCCAGCAGTTCTTAAAAGCATCATGAGCGACCTAAAATCTACTAAATCTGAGCTAAAAATGCCGACGTCAACCAAATCTATTTATTTTACATGTCTCATTTAGAAAATAGCAGCAGATTCTGTAAAAAAAAAATCATAAATGTCATCTTCCAAACACTTCTACACTCAAATCATCACTTTCCACCTCCGTTCTTCACTGTCAGGACCATGCACCCACTGTGGTAGTCTGATTCAACTGCCAACAGGGAAACATTCAGAGAGTTTTCAGGTTGAACTGCAGGCAGTGTTTCTACAGAGAGACTAAGAGGAAAACCAACCCACTGGATGAATAAATAAATGCAGCATGGCTCAGAAACAGTGAACAGAGGAGCAGGTTGATGGAGATGCATTCAACACGGTGAAACATCTTTCTATTGATGATGAACAGAGACTGAAATGTGGCTTAAAACTCATACAAAATGACTTAAATTCACCTTAATAATGCAAATCTAGTCTAAAATGACAAATTTCCAGATATTTTCATGAACTTTCAAGTAAGTATGGACTGTTTTTGAGTTATTTGAACTCAACTGAACTCATTTTGGACATTTTTTAGTTCATTTGGACCAATTTTATGTTATTTGGGACAAGTTTCAAATCGTTTTGGACAATTTTTGACTGAGAATCCAACCCACTGGATGAATAAATAAATGAAGCAAGGCTCAGAAACAGTGAACAGAGGAGCAGGTTGTTGATCCATTCTGCATGGTGAAACATCTTCTACTGATGATGAGCAGAGACTCAAAACTGGATTAAACACTGTTCAAATTGTTCAAAATTGTTTTTTGAACAATTTTTGAGCCATTTTTAACTAGTTTCAAGTAATTTTGGATGGTTTTAATTTGGAAAGTTAATTTGGGAATTTTTTTTGGTACTTTGTACAAGTTTGAAGTTATTTTAGACAAGTTTTGTATCATTTTGCACCATTTTTAAATCATTTAATGTTACTTTTGGTTTATAGAGCTGCAGTACTTTAGATTGAAACATGAACCACAGTGAATCAAAATGAGTGTTTCCAGACACACGATTCCTTCAAGGACCATCAGAAAGCTGAAAGCCTGATGATTCTATTTTTACACTTTCTGGCTGATAAATGGTATCATTTTGGTCTCATTTAAGCAATATTTTATCTGTTTTTTTATCTTAAAAAAAACAAAAAGGAGGCAAATTGTTTCTTTTTGGTCATATCTTGCCTCTTTTTGTTGTTGTTTTTTCTCCTTTTGGTCATATTTGGCCTCTTTTTGTTGTTATTTTTCCTTATTTTGGTCATATTTTGTCTCTTTTTGTTGCTGTTTTGTCTTATTTTGGTCATGTTTTGCTTCGTTTTGTAATTTATCTCTTTTTGGTCATATTTTACCTCTTTTTGTTGTTGTTTTTCACCTTTTTGGTCATATTTTGCCTCTTTTTGTTGTTGCTTTTTCTTATTTTGGTCATGTTTGCCTCTTTTTGTTGTTGTTTTCTCTTTTCTGTCATAATCTGCTGTCTTTTAGTTGAATTTTTGCAGGTAAACATGCAGACTCACCTTTCATTGGTCACCCCGATCAGACTGTTGTTATTGACATCCAGAATCAGGTCACCTGACTTAAGCCGACCTGGAACAGAGTGTGACAGGTGAGGGGGGATAACGTTGATCAGAATAATAATATCTGGATGTATTTTCACCCAGAATAAAGAGAAATACCGTCCAGAGCTGCCAGCCCGCCGCCGATCACCCTCTTTATGTAGATCCCGAACTCCTCCCCGGTCAGCTCCCTGTAGCCTCCGATTATTTTCACACCTGTCAACAGACTCGGTTAGAAAGTGCAGCTTTTGAACGAGCATGTGACGGAGCTCAGAGGTCGGAGGTGGACATGCTCACCGAGTCCCTTCTTGCAGTCGCAGAACTCGAGCCTCTGGACGGCCCGGTTGATGCCGTGAGGCCCCATGATCGTCCTGGCAACACAAACACGACACGTCAGCTACATGCCGGAGCTCCTCGCCGTCTGTTTGCTCCGCTGCACAAAATAATCAAATCACGGCAGGATTTTGTCATCGTCCCCCTCCTCCCTCCTCCCGCCTCATCCGACCAATAAAATCTCCTGAATCGGCGGCGGTTCCACCATGTGCTGACCTGGATGTCAGACGGCTGCAAAGGAACATTTACTTATTTATCCAGAGGTTCTCCTCAGAACGTTCAAGAACTGCTTCAGACGAGTTCAATCTGATCCTGGTTTGTTTCTGTGGAGGCAGCAAATACTGACGGACCCACAGAACCGGGTCTGGACCCACAGAACCAGGTCTGGACCAAGAGAACCAGGTCTGGATGGACAGAACCGGGTCTGGACTAACAGAACCAAGGTCTGGACCAACAGAACTGGGTCTGGACCAACAGAACCAGGTCTGGATGGACAGAACCAGGTCTGGACCATCAGAACCAAGGTCTGGACCAACAGAACCAAGGTCTGGACCAACAGAACCGGGTCTGGACTGACAGAACCAGGTCTGCACTGACGGGTTCTGGAGGCTCCGTCCTGAGGCCAAACAGGCTGAACACAAGAACACTGACAATGTTTACATTTTATAAGTTCTAGATCTATTATTTATTTATTTTTGCATATTTTTTGATGCACTGCATATTTTTTAGATTAGAATTTTAATAATTTTGCACACTGTGTATGTTTACATCTTTAAATGTTTAAATTTTTTTACATTCTACATTCCTTTTTAAAAAAATACATATTTTGTGCACTGTAAAAATGTGCACTGTACATTTTTAAATTACAGTTTTTTGTTTTTGTTTTTTCAGTTTACAAACAGAATATCATTACACCACTACCATTACATTTTTGCACATTATATTTTTACATTCTACATTTTTTGCGTTTTTTATACTATATATTTATATGTATTTTTTTCATTTCTTTCACTCGACATTTCACATTACTTTTTTTAAAAAAAGCATTTTGTGCACTATAAAAAACATTCAGTGAATATTTTTAAATGACTTTTTTTTACATTTTTGCATATAGAATATTATTACACCATTTTCTTTACATTCTTGCACACTGTATATTTTTAAACTGTAAATTTTATATTACCTACTTTTAAATTATATTTGTTTTTTTACTTTGCATGCTGTATATTTTTACATTTTATATTTTTTATATTTTTACTGTATATTTATAATTACTTTTTCTTGACATTTTTTACATTCTAAATTTTAAATTATTTTTTTAAAAGAACATTTTGTTCATTGTAAAAAAATCACACTGTTCATTTTTAAAATATTTTCCTTTTAAACATTTTTGCATACAGAATATTATTACACCGCTATCTTTACATTTTTTCACACTGTATATTTTGACATTGCACTTTTAAAATTTCTGTATTTTTACATAACTTTTTAAAACATTTTTGTACACTGTATGTTTTTATACTGAATATTTATAAATTTCATTTTTTAAAACATTTTGGTTCATTATATTTTACACTGTATATTTATACATCACATAATCGTTATTTATATTGTACACACGGTGTTTTTTTTTAAATATTTGTGCACCCTGAATTTTTTTCACTGTAAATTTTACATTACATAAAAAAATTGTGTGCAGTATGTTTTTAAAATACTTTATTGTATATTTTAACACTATATATTTACATACCTTTCTTTATTTGCACACTGCATATATTTCGACATTATATTTTTTTCTTTAAATTTTTGCATCCTATTGTTATACGACATTTGTTGTTTGCTTTTGCCCACTGTATCTTTTTACACTGTATATATCTACATTATTTTTTTTATTTGTACACTGTATATATGTATACATTACATTGGTTTTCTTCTCACTGTATATTTGTGTTAAATTGCAGTTTTACTGTTATTATACAGATATTTACAGTGCTTTTTTCTAGTTTTTAAAACATTACAATGGTCCATCGCTGTCTAATACATTTTTTCTGCTACCAGATTTTTTACAGATGAAGAAGAGAAGATAAAGAGAAGTTGGTTTTACAGAATTACATATAAAATAAACATATTAAAGTGGGTTTATTTCCCGTCTTCCTAGTAAATCTGGACTGTTTTCAGGAGGCGGCGCTGCTATAAGGTCCAGCTTATACTCCGTATAGGTGCGTTATGTAAAGGATAATAAGGTTGCTGTGAAGAGGCTTATTTTGAAATAACAACATCATCATCTTAAAGAACATCCACATATATAATAAGAATACGCTGTATGTACGCAGTGATTATCCACAAAGCAACCATCTGGTCCTCTGAACTCAAATAAAACATTAAAACCTGAATAATCTGAAACAAACTGCTGGTTTAAAAAGTTGATCAATAACTGGCTCAAAATGCAGTAAAACTTGAAGCAAGATGGATTGATTTCCCTTCCAGTCTGTAAATGTCAAAATATAATAGGTTATATTTACACCTGTGGAGACCTGAAGCCGGATTCTTTTATAAGTGCTGCCTTTTGTTAATTTTCTATTATATCAAACCATAACATTCAGGTAAAAGCACAAGAATGCTTGTCTAAAATTATTTCAAACTTGTCGAAAATGATACAAAACTTGTCCAAAATTACTTCAAATGGGTTAGAGTCCAAACCTGTCCACAATTATACAAAACCTGTCTAACATGACTTAAAACTCACCTAAAATGACCTACAATCTGTCCAAAATGTCATACAATCTGTCTGAAATTATGCAAATCAGTCCAAAATTACCTAAAACTCACCTAGAAAACACCTAAAAGGTGTCCAAAATGACTTCAGCTTTGTCCAGAATTATGCAAAACCTGTCTAACATGACTTAAAACTCACCTAAAATGACTTACAATCTGTCCAAAAAGACATAAAACCTGTCCAAGATTAATTCAAAAATTACCTAAAACTGACCCAAAAAAAGCACCTAAAACGTCTCCAAAATTATGCAAAATATGTTCAAAATGACTTAAAACTTGTCTAAAATCAAGCAAAACTTGTCCAAAATGACTGCACATGTGTCAAACAGAATCCAAACCTCTTCAAAGTTGTGCAAAACCTGTCTAACACGACTTAAAGCTCATCTAAAATGAATTACAATCTGTCCAAATGACATAAAACTTGTCAGAAATTATGTAAATCTGTCCAGAATTATGCTAAATCTGACCTAAAACTGACCCAAAATGATTTAAAACTTGTCTAAAATCATTCCGACACTATTTCAAAAGGGTCAAACAGAGAAAACCTGTCCAGAATTACGCAAAATCTGTCCAAAATCACTTAAAACTCACCTAAAATGACTTACAATCTGTCCAAAATGACAGAAAACCTGTCAGAAATTATGTAAATCAGTCCAAAATGACCTAAAACTCACCTAAAATGTGTCCAAATGACTGACAATCTGCCCAAATTTTAATTGGTTAAATTATAAACAGCAATTAATCGATTAATCGATTGGAATTTACAGTTTTGGCTCGTTTTTCATCAGTTAGTGTGTAAATTAATGTTTCTCTGTGATTTTATTTTAACTCACACTTAAATAAATCAAGCTTTTAAAATTCTGTACCACTTTTAAATCCTGAATATAGAAGATTTTTCTTTCAAACGACAGCAAATATCTGTAAAATCAAACAATATTTGTTGCAGATTCGTGACGCTGAACAGTTATCATATAAATTAATGCTGTTTCTGTGATTTTACTGGTAATTATCTGTAATTGAATAAAACAGGGAACATTAGTAAAATAAAAGTTGATTATTTGCTGATTTAAATTGTTATAAAAAATTGTGTCATTTTGAAGTCAAGCTTCATAAAAGAACAAATTATCATCAAAATTTATTATTCTCTATGAAAAATGAATCGTTTTTTTTTTTTTTTTTTAAATACTGTTGAAAATGATGAATTTTTCCAGTGAATAAAGTTTATTTTTTCATTTTCCAGGTGGGTTTCTTTGGTCGCTGAGCTTCAGGTGAATAAATAAAATGAGATCACGGTGGTTCTAAGTAGAGCAGAACGTAATGAGATTATCTGAGGACTATTCTCAGCCTCCAGACGTGTCGACACTCAAACCTGGAACCTGCCGAGTCACGACCAGCAGCTGCAAAACGTTTGTTCCTTCGGTTCCTTCGTCAGCAGTTTGTTCTGTTCACCTCGTAAAAAGACAAACAGAAGCTGCAGAACGAAGCCGATGGCCGGGACATGAGGGAGCAATTAAACTGATCGCTTAATACCTGATAATCTGCGCTACCTGCCCAGAGCGATTAGCATCACCGGTGGAACCCGGTGGAACGGTTCTGCTGCAGGAGAATAAATCCTCTCTGGTTTAAAGGTCGGACCGGTGAGTCCCTCTGAGCAGATCTGAAGGCTCAGATGTCACAGAACTGGAACTGAAACTCACCAAGGACGAGTTCTTGTTGGTACCAGACAAAGAGACAAAAATATTTTGAAAAGACATAAAATTATGTCCAATAGATTAAAAAAAAGGAAAACCGACAACAACTTATGACTAAAGAGCTTAAAAAAAAAAAAACTGACCAAAAAGAGACAAAAAAATATTAAAAAAGAGGCAGAAATGGTCAAAGACAGACAGAAAAAAATCCAAAAGGCAAAAAACATGATTAAGGACAACAAACTATGACAAAGAGACCAAAAAATATTTTTAAAAACAGACAAAAAATATGGAAATAAATATCCAAAAAAGGAAAATAAAACTATCATAAAGAGGGTGCCCTTATAGCTCAATGCGTTAAGCAGGTGTACAGAGCTGGTTCCTGATGCAGCAGCCCTTTGCTGCATGTTCTCCCCCAACTCTCCTCCTGTTTCCTGTCTCTCTCTCACTGCACCTTTCAAATAAAAGCCGAAAAAGGCCAAAAAAAAAAAAAAAACTATCAAAAAGACAATAATCTCAAAAACAACATCAAATTATTAAAAAGACACAACATAATATCAGCAAAAGGCATGATATCATCACAAAAACACAAAATCATCATAAAATAAACAATTAATGATAAAAAAGATGCAAAATTATCAAAAAGTGACAAAAAATGTAAAAGAAGACATAAAACTATGAAAAAGAGACCAAAAAAGCACGAAGACTAACAACAAATCACGACTGAGTGATTAAAAAAAGACCAAAAAATACAAAAAATATAAAAAAGAAGCAAAAAGATCGAAGACAGGCAGAAAAAAGAAAAAAGACAAAAAAATAAGAAAAAGGACAACAAATTATTCATGTTTTCATTAAAGAACAGTTCATATTTTACTAAATCTGCCAGTTTGTGTGAAGTTATGAGCACAACTGTATGTATTTTTAATCATCATTATATGATTTATCTGATTAAAACTTAATGATTATTTTCCTGAGTGCCACGAAAAGGAGTGACATGAGGAGGATGCAGAGAGGAAAAACAGAAAAATAAATGTTGCATGACGTTATTTTACACATTTTACGTGTTCAGCGTCTCATTTTAGTGCCTGAAGTTCTCAGTGTGTTTCTGCAGATTCATTCCCTCCGTATTATATTAAAATTTATGTATAAATACAGTTGAAAGCTGCAGCTCTGTCATTGTGGAGCTAAAGTCATCACCGGGAGCCGCAGCCTCGGAGGATTATTGTTTGGTGTTTGCATATTTAATCTCCTCCTGTCTGTTCGCCGTATGCTGGGAGGGAAACCAGGAGAGTCTCGGCGGTGAATCAGCACCAGATGTTCTGCTGCAGATGACTGATTCTGGCAGATTTCTACCCACCGGACGCAAACAGAAGCTGCTGCAGCTTCAGGTCAAACCGGACGTCGATGGAGTTTCACCCACAAAAGAAGGAACGATGAAGAGTCTGATGCTGCAGCTGGTTCAGGAAGAAAAGCACACATTAAAGGACGACTCTAAAGGATTCATCTACGGTGAAATCCATCCTTTAACCCTCTGAAACACACCGACGACGACGACGGGTTGACTGAGTTTAAAACGATGTCAGAAAGAGACAATAATCACTTCACCAAGAAGAGAAGATTGTTTTCAAAAGAGGGGAAAAAAGCTATAAAATTATTAAATAGAGACAATAATTACTTTAAAGAACTAAAAAGAGATTAAATTGATTTAAAGGAGACCAAAAATGTCAAAGACACAAAAAATCCAAAAGACAAAAGAAAAAGAAAAAGGATGACAAATTATGAAAAAGAGACCAAAAATGACCAAAATGAGACAAACAGTTATTTTAAAAAAAATAGGAAAAAAATATCAAAAAAAGGAGAGCAAAAATATCAAATCATCATAAAGTAATAAATGATTAAAAAAGACACGGGATTATCAAAAACAGACAAAAAAAAAAAAACAAAGAGAAAATTATCTGAGAAAAAAATAATTATCAAAACTGAACATAAAAAATAATTATAAAGACTTATTATGAAAAAGAAAACCAAAAAAAGAACAGACAAAAAATCCAAAAAAATTTCAGTTTGAGTCATTTTGGAAAAATTTCAAGTCACTTTAGAAAATATTTGAGTCACTTTAGAACATATTTGAGCCATTTTAGAAAATATTTGAAACATTTTGGGCAAGTTTTATAAAATAAAAAAGAAAAATGAAGCAGGAACAAAAAACACCCAGAAACAATGTACAGTTCAGAGGGTTAAATTAGGTTATCTAGACAGCTTCGAGTCATACTGAGCATTTTCTGAGTCATTTTGGACAAGTTTCAAGTCATTTTAGACAATATTTGAGTCATTTTATAAAATGTTTTAGTCCTTTTGGACGAGTTTCAGGTCACTTTAGAAAACATTTGAGTCATTTTAGACAACATCTGAGTCATTTTGAACAAGTTTTCTAAAATAAATAGTCAAAGAAGGGATTTTTTTCCTGTTTCTCCATCATTCTAACTGTGTTCTGTTTCCACTGAGCTGCAGGACTTTAGATTGCAGAGAAAAATGAGCCACAGTGAGTTAAAATGAGACAGGAGTGAAACAACAAACACCCACAAACTGCTGCTTTCAGTTCAGATGGTTAATGATACTCTAAAATGAAGTAAGATGATAAAAACGGAGCAATTCAAGACGTACTGGTCAAGGAAACTGTTAGCTTTAGCTCAAATGTCTGATTTATCTCAAGTTGTATTTGGACGCGAGTGTGTCAGAAAAACTGCAGTGAAAAAGCACAAAATGTCCCCATGAGAGCTGCTAGAAACACGTTATTATTTAAACGTCTCTCACAACACGCCTGACCCAGAACTGCATGTGGACTTAAACTCCCAGACATCTGTCGCCTTCAAGTCTGCACATGGAGGAGAAACAAACGGCGAGAATCAGCCCAAGGAGCCGAGTTTAGGTGTAGTTTTAAAAAGAAGGAGGCGAGGGAGGAGGAGCAGGAGGGGAATTAGCCTTACCAGTAGAGGAGAGACAGCCCATCGAATCGCTCGGCGTCCTGAGGGAGGAATGGCATCGCACAGCGGTCTGGGAGGGAAAAAATAGAAAATCACACACTGGCAGAAACAGACGTGAGGCGGCGTTGAGAGCTGGATGAGAGGAGACGGCGGGTCTGAGGGAGAAGAGGGGGATGAAATCTGCCTCGACAGGGAGAAACACGCTTACCTTTAGCACTAATCCAGCCTGATACCCGTCAGTCACCCTGCAGGCTGGAGGGGATGGAAGTTCAGCCGCTCAGCCGCAAGACAGACTGCAAACACAAAGCAAAACGTCAGAAACAGGCTGGAAATTAGCAAATATAGACTGGAAAATCATAAAAACAGGAAGCAAAATGTCAGAAACAGGCTGGAAATTAGCAAATATAGACTGGAAAATCATAAAACAGGAAGCAAAATGTCAGAAACCGGCTGGAAATTAGCAAATATAGACTGGAAAATCATAAAAACAGGCAGCAAAATGTCAGAAACCGGCTGGAAATTAGCAAATATAGACTGGAAAATCATAAAAACAGGCAGCAAAATGTCAGAAACAGGCTGGGAATTAATATAGACAGGAAAATAATAAAAACAGACAGGAAAATGTCAGAAACAGGCAGAAATTATTAATAGCTGACAAAAATTATTTAAAAAAACAGAGGAAATAATCAGAAACAGAGAGAAAATGATCAAATATGAACAGGAAATTTTCAAATATTGACTGAAAAATAATTAAAAAACAGGCAGGAAATTGTCAGAAACAGGCAGAAAATTATTTATAAAATATAAGAAAATAACAGAAACAGGCAAAAATGATTAAAAACAGGCAGAAAATTCTCAAAAATAGACGAAACATTTGGAAAAAGAAAGAAAAAAATTAGCAAAAAAGACTTTTTTCTTTAAATATCCAAAATAACTGAATATAGTCAAAAACTGTCAAAAACTATTTCTGATTTTTGCTGATCAAAACTTTACAAAACAGACAATAAATAATGAAAAGCAGACATTAAATGATTAGAACCCAACCAAGACTAAAAGCCTGAAATCATTTTGTTTGTTGGATCGAAGAAGGTTATTAAAGAGTTTCATAAACGTTCAGATATGTTCACTTTCGGCTGCATCAGTTGGAGAATTATAGACTAGACTGAAGACTTTGTGTCGTCACAACAAACATCTTGTTCTCAGTTTCCTCTTTCTGTCAGGATTTAGACAATAATAATAATCTGATTTATCTCATCAATCTAATCTGGAGGAAATGTCACAACAACAGATGACTCATCAGGATCTAAAATATCTGACAAACAGCTGATTCATCCTGAGGAGCACAACCTCAGTAATCCTGTGGTTTCGAAACTTCCTCAATCTACAGAACATTTCTAATCGTTCCAATCGTCACCGTTCGTTCTGCACAGCTCCAGCAGCGACAGATCAAACCAGCGTCGACCCAGAAACACAAACCACACAACAAACTCACAATGTTTCTCACGTTAAACTGAACATAATTCACCTCAATCCAACGTTTAAATGAAGATCTGACCGATCAAACTGGTGTTATAAATGTTAATATGGAAAATTATCAAAAACACACAGGAAATGATCAAAAACAAACAGAAAAATGATTTTAAAAAAACCAAACACTAAATTGTAAAAAACAGACATAAATCATCAAAAACAAACAGAAAATAATCAAAAACAGACAAAAATGATCAAAAACAGGCAGATTATTATTTAAAAACAAACAAAAAATGATCAAAAAACAGACAGAAAAATGATCAAAAACATTTAAAATCATCAACAATTAAAATAAATTGTGAGGAATTACTTCAAAATATCAAACATTATATTTTTATTGTGATGCTAATCTTTTCTCAACAGTATTTTCATATTTTTTGTTTATTATTATTAGTAAACTTATTAATTTAGCTGAATGTTAGCCTGTATCATGGCCAAAATTAGCAGTTAGCATGATTGAAGTCTCACATTTTAGCTGAATGTTAACGTTAATGGTGGCTAAAGTTAGCAGGTAATGTTACTGAAGTCTTACATTTTAGCTGAATGTTAGCCTTTATAGTGGCTAAAGTTAGCAGCTAGCGTTACTGAAGTCTCACATTTTAGCTCAATGTTAGCGTTAATGGTGGCTAAAGTTAGCAGCTAATGTTACTGAAGTCTCACATTTTAGCTCAATGTTAGCGTTAATGGTGGCTAAAGTTAGCAGCTAACATTACTGAAGTCTCACATTTTAGTTGAATGTTAGCCTTTATAGTGGCTAAAGTTAGCAGCTAATGGTACTGAAGTCTCACATTTTAGCTGAATGTTAGCCGTTATGGTGGCTAAAGTTAGCAGCTAATGCTACTGAAGTCTTACATTTTAGCTGACTGTTAGCGTTAATGGTGGCTAAAGTTAGCAGCTAACATTACTGAAGTCTCACATTTTAATTGAATGTTTGCCTTTATAGTGGCTAAAGTTAGCAGCTAATGGTACTGAAGTCTCACATTTTAACTGAATGTTAGCATTTCTGGTGGATAACGTTAACAGCTAACATTACTGAAGTCTCACATTTTATCTCAATGTTACCGTTTATGACGGCTAAAGTTGGAAGCAAACATTAGTCATATTATTTCAGCTGAATCTTGTCACTTAACATTACTGAAGCTTTAGGATAGTTAAAGTTAGCATCAAGCATGACTGAAATGTATTATTTGAGCTGAATGTTAGCCTTTATGGTGGCTAAAGTTAGCAGCTAACATTAATGAAATGTCACATTTTAGTTGAATGTTAGCCTTTATAGTGATTAAAGTTAGCCGCTAATGTCATTGAAGTCTCACATTTTAGCTGAATGTTAGCATTTATGGTGGCTAAAGTTGGAAGCTAACATTAGTCATATTATTTGAGCTGAATCTTAGCACTTGATATTACTGAAGCTTTATGATGGGTAAAGTTAGCATCACACATGACTGAAATTTATTATTTTAGCTGAATGTTAGCCTTTATGGTTGCTCAAGTTTGCAGCTAGCATTACTGAAGTCTCACATTTTAGCTGAATGTTAGCGTTTATGGTGGCTAAAGTTAGCAGCTAACATTACTGAAGTCTCACATTTAGCTGAAGGTTAGCGTTTATGGTGGCTAAAGTTAGCAGCTAACGTTACTGATGTTAAATGTTTAAGCCAATGTAAAGGATATCCTAAAGTCAGGAGCTAAATTTATGAGTATTATGCTAATGCCATATTGAGCATTAGAGCCCAGAGAAGATGCTCTCTAGAAATTAGAATTACAAGTTGACAAGATTCAAATAAATGTTTAGGATTCTGTTCAGTAATTGTTAGGTTTACTTGATTTATTTTATTCTTATATTTAAATTTTAAGTATTAACATAAATATTCATGTTGTCCTTTCTGGATGAACATTACTTCCTTCAGTCTCCACCTCCTGCAGACGGCTCGGTCTCTCTGCATGTGAAAGTGTTGAGAAATGTTCTTGAACGTCACTCTGTATTCACTTTATGAATCAGCAGCAGTTTGGCAACGAGCTGATGATGACGACAGCAGCGACATCCTTCAGCAGGAAAATAAATCCATGAGCAGAAACCAACCTGCAGCTCTTCATGAATGAAGCTTCCTCTGGTGAGTCCTGGATTAATCTAATCTGGTCTAATTCTCTGTATTCAGAGTAGAACCACATGGTCTTATTTACAAACACAGGCTTCATTACAGCTCCGGTTTAGTCGCTGTAAAAACTGCTTTTCTTCATCTAATTGTAATTTTTCACCTTTATTTTTGACACATTTAAATTTAAGGTTTAAATCTTGATTTATTTCACTTTAAATAAATGTTGCTAAAAATAAAACGGTATTTCCACTGTTGAATTGTTTAAATATTTGACACTCATTATGACCAAAATTAGCATTTAGCATTACTGAAGTCTCACATTTTAGCTGAATGTTGAAAAAAAGTTTCATTTAATTGTAATTTTTCATATTTATTTTTGACAGTTAAATTTCATCAACATCCAGGTTTAAATCTCGATTTTTTTTGCACTTTAAATAAATGTTGCTGTAATAAAACAGTATTTCGACTGTTGAATTGTTTAAATATTTGACACTTTAATCAGAGCAACAATATTGATTCCATTTGTAATATTACCTTCTCAACAGTTTGTGCAATATCCATTTCAAAATACTGTAATTTTTCAATTTTGTGTGCAATATTACTTCACTACCTCATGGTTATTAGGAACTGCATTTATTCTCATACAGTAATAACAATAACATTAACCTCACAGTGGGCACATTTTCATTGTTGCAGCACAGGGGATAGATTCTATTTTTTGTTTTTTGTCTTTTAATTGATCTTATATTTTCTTGACTGATTTTTTTATCATGTTTATATTTTTAAAATAGATTTTATGTTTTTTATTTCTGATATGTTTTTGGCCAATTTGTAAAAGTTGTTTTGATTTTAGATTTTTTTTAACTAACATTTCTTTTTCTTGTTTTTCTTCTTCCAAACAGCAGTGTGTAGTCAGTGAGCTGTTAGCAGATTCCACCAAATACTCATTTTTCCATTTCAAACCTAAAATTTCTGCAAAAAAATTAATGATTAAAGAAAAACTGGAGAAAGGGCTAGAAATTGTTTTTAAATGTTATGTAATTTCCATTCTTATTTAATGCTTCACTATCTGCCCTGAGAGGAAAACTATCTGGTTCACCTACAAACTCTAAACTTCTCTGTTTTCCTGTCTGCAGTTAAAAAAAAAAAAAAAAAAAGAAGACGGTGGAAAGCGGAAGCTGTGAATTTCCTGAATGCTGAAACTTGTCCTCAGATTTTACCCTCATCTGACCACCAAACTACCTTTAATCGTTTATAAACAACCTCCCCAGGACCAACCAGATCATTTGATTTTGCCAGAATGCTCTCAGAGTCGAACTTTACCTCGACCTTGAACCTGACCACGCCGGTCCCAGGCGGCGGCGGCTGCCCTCCGGTCGGGATTCAGCTGGAAGGCCTGATCCTGCCGCCCGTCCTGGCCGTCGACGTGGTGCTGGGGCTGCTGGGAAACGTGGTGGCGCTGTGGATCTTCTGCTTCAAGCTGAAGGCCTGGAACCCCAACAACCTGTTCCTCTTTAGCCTGGTCATCGTGGACTTCCTGGCTCTGGTCAGTCTGCCGCTGAGGATCGACGCCTTGCTCAGAGGTTACTGGGTGTTCGGAGACGCAATCTGCCGCATCAACCTCTTCCTCATGTTCTCCAACCGCACGGCCAGCATCGCACTCCTGACTGTGGTGGCCGTTTACCGCTACTTTAAGGTGAGCTGAACCGAAAACACTCCTGGATCACCGCAGTCAGACTGAGGTGAACCAGGAAGGTTTTCGGTCAAAGTTAGCATCAAGCATGACTGAAATGTATTATTTTAGCTGAATGTTAGCTTTTATAGTGGCTGAAGTTAGCAGATAACGTTAGGGTCCTCACTGAATAACGGACTAGTGAGGACCCTTAGGGAAGTGTAGATACAAGTGTAGAGTAGATAAAACACGAAGTAGGACGAAGGACCTTAGCTAAGGGTCCTGAATCTACTCTCAGATGTATGTCACTTTGGATAAGGGCATCTGTTAAATGAAATTGTAAACTGTGATTGTAACGTCGGTCCTCTGGTTGCAGGTCGTCCATCCTCACCACCGCTTCAACCGCATGACAAGGCGTCAGGCCGCCGTGGTGTCGCTGTTCGTCTGGCTGCTGGTCGTCGCTCCTCGGGTTCCTCTGCTCGCCTTCAACCACATCAAGGGCAGCGGCGACCGAACCCAGTGCTTCTTCTTCACCTCGTACAAAGAGGCGTCTCGTGCCATCGTGGTCCTGGTGGCAATGCACCGCATCCTGACGGTGCTGGAGTTCGTGGTTCCGCTGGCGCTGCTGCTGTTCTGCTCCGTCCGGATCTCCAGGTTTCTGAGGCAGCGGCAGAGGGGGAAACCCGACAAGGTGCGAAAGGCCATGCGGGTATGTGCTGCCATCGTGGCGGTGTTCATGGTGTGCTTCCTGCCCACCACGGTGACCACCATCGGGCTGTGGGCGGTGCGTTCGTACCGGCCGTGGGACTGCAACGCCTTCTACACCTTCACACAGCTCAACATCGTGTCTCTGGGCCTGAACTTCCTGAACTCAGCGCTAGACCCCATTGTCTACGTCTTCTCCAGCTCCATGTTCAGGAAGGCCCTGCTGGGGGCGCTGCCTCACTGCCTGTGCTGCCGGCGGGACGACGTGGACGAACTGCAGACGGCGTCAACATCTGGGACTCAGTTGACCAATCAGCAGGAGCTGAAGTCGATGAGGTCGGACCAAGGCAGCGAGGTCATGTGAATGAAACTGATCCTGAATCAGTGTTTAGTTTGTTTTTAATGCTGTTAAAACTTGAATCCCATCAGTCAGGATCAGTTGTTGCGTCTGAAAACAACCTGGAAAAACTGCAGCTCTACGTATTTACTGATCCTCCTTAACTCCTCAAGTCAAACACCCAAAGAGGTTTCAGCCAGTGCCAAAGGAATATCTCCATGTATTTAATATTATATGTTACTTTATGACACTTTGGTGTTTACAAATCTTGGTTTTTGATGCTTCAAATTTAATAAAATCATAAAATATATCATAAAATATATATTTATATATGTGTTTATGGGTTTTTTTTGTCTTCTTTAACTACTTTTGTTGCTGAATCGTTCAGTTAACAATCCAGAATCAGTATTTTGTAGCTTCTAAAGAACAGAACTACACCAGCGTTTCACATCTAAGAGGCAAATATCAGTTCCGATGCATAGAGGAAATTTTAACCGTCCAAAAAGGTTTAAGGCAGCGGCAAAAGAAAATCACCAGCTCTTAAATGAAGAGCTGAGAATAAACGAAACAAAGCAACGTTTTTAAAGTAGTTTCGTTAAATGTTCTCAAGGCCACAGATGACAGAACCTTCTCTACAAAACGTTCCTGTAACGTGTTATGTTAACTAAGGTGGAACGTTTTGCCTGAGATGTGCTGAGGCTGTTTTGGGTGAATACATTTCTTCTATAGGTGTGATTCCTTTGAAAAACTTGTAACTGAGAAACTGTGATGACTCTGGTTCCTTCTGTCAGATCTGCGGTTTGTTTCCCTGCAGGTGGACATTTAGCTCCATCTAGTGGAGGATCTGCAGCTCAAACAGCTGATGTCTGGATTTATGATTGGGTTTGCAGTGACAACGTGACGGAACATCAGATCACAGGACCAACCAAAGAAATTCATCAGCATTTTCTGTCTGACTGCTGCTTTGACTTCATTCATCAGATGTGCAGGAGCTCTAAAAGTTACAATCAAACTCCATACAGATAAATTAATATTATTACATTTATGCAAATAAATAAGAATTCAACTAAACTATCCATGCTGGAACATACTGAGATGTTCACTGACTTTCCTTCATGTTTGAAATGATGACAGAACCATCACCACTGAAGTCCTTGCAGAACATTTCAGTCCTTATTCTGGGTTATAAACAGCTAAATGTCAAAGTATTTTCTACTTCTGATTTCATCAACGTTTCACAGACAGATGGAACAAAAATGTAAAAGAAAGCCTGTCATGTTTCAGTGCAGAGTTAAGAGGTCGCTGTAAATTTTACAGTAACTTTCTGGCAGATGGATCCTAGAAAGTAAAGAGTTAAAGTGTTCACAGTAATATTACTGTGTTCTCATTTACAGTACTATCTGTAACAACTGTATTTTTTTCTAAAGTACTATTACTGTATTTACATTTACAGTATTACTATTATTACAAGATTTTCTTTTACAGTACCATTACTGTGATATTGTTACTGTTATTGCTGTATTTATATTTATATTGCTAACAGTGTTCCTAATTATTCTAGCTGTGGGTCAGAATGGTCAGAAAAGCAGGCTGCCTGCAGAAATACGACTGGATAGAGTCGGACATTTGGGCATTTTTGGAATACTACATTTGGTGAACTGTGTATGAGGACATACAAGGTGTTTTTCTGGTATAGTCAGGTAGTATGGATACTGGAGGACACCCGTTGTCATGGTGCTACCTGAACTCCCACAATCCTCTCTGCCTGCCTTCATGAACGGCCTACTCTGGTTTTTACTGTATTAACCAGGAAGAGGCTCCACCTGGTGGAACAACCAGGTACTACAGCTGATCTACTATCGGTTACTGTATTTTGAATTGCTTAAATCATTAATGGAAATGAATCTATTAACCATTACTCACCCTGGTGTGCTGCTGTTGTCGTGATACAGTTCAGAGAGAGTTGAGTCAACAACCTTTCTGATGAGGATTCATGCTGGGGCTTTTCTTTGGACCCTCTTTCCTGATTTCCAGCTGATCTGTGACTTTGGTATCTGGTGGCATCTGGACCGATCCTCACAATGAACCTGCAACTGCAACAATAAAACACATTACTTCTCAAACCTGTGTTTCCCAGCTGCCACAACTCAGTGCTGTGTTCACTTCAATGTTCATGTGAGGTGCATCAAACAGTTCTGTGATGGTCTGTGTTGTCAGTGCACAGAACATGCTACCGTCACGTGTGTGGAACGGGAGATCGCATGACATCACACAATCAACATCAGGACCTGTTACAGATGTTTTGGTGAACACTGGAGCTCCAGCAGCTGTTTGTGTTTTCTAACCTTCACCTGGTTGTGTTCCAGGAATTAGTCTCCCAGAGTCAGACTGTCAACAAAGAGTTCTACTGGAACGTTCTGAGGAGTCTGAAGGAGAACATTTGGAGACGACAACCTGACCTGTGGTGAGGGCTGTGGAGGCTCCAATGTTCTGTATGTTCCATCACAGCAGCAACATCATGCAGCGGTTTCTCAGCCAGGACACAGTTTAGGAGACTCAGCGAATGGAGTTGAACATGTTTACAGGACTATCAGAGAGCTGCACTATGAAGCAAGTCTGACTAGTCAGGTTTTCTTTGAGTAAACTGGGAGGACAGAACATAAAAGCCCAGTCTGAGATAATGGTCAACAAGACGTTATGGATACCGCATGGTAGTTATTACATTTCTTTGTGAACCGGGTTTTCTTCATCAGGGTCTGTGCCATAAAAGAGGGTACACTGTCCCAAAATGAAGGATCCACTGAAATCACTTTAGTTTTTAGTCAAATCACAGTGAGGCTGATGGTACTGAATGAATATCCTCTGTGATACATAGCGGCATAAATACTGATCATTTTTCTGGTCTGTCTTCTATCAGCTGCAGCACCAACAGGACTCGGCATAAGAACACATTTATGCATTTTTCGCATCAATCGTCAGACGGTCGTACAAAGAAGTGAGATTAGTGGGCTTAAAGCCAGAACTTTCTGTATCACAAATGTGGCTCTCTATTTACCCGGCTAGGTCTCCATGGTAACTGATGCTGTAGAGCTGACCTGGTCTGGATCCGGTTATGTTCAGAGTTTCAGATTAAAACGAGATGGAGGAAGAGTCTCCACTTAATCGAAGCGTTTCCCAGAAACGCCGAAAGCTTTAAGACATGGCGGTACAACCTGTGCGGGGGCCCGGCT
Source organism: Amphiprion ocellaris (assembly GCF_022539595.1). Classification (NCBI taxonomy): domain Eukaryota; kingdom Metazoa; phylum Chordata; class Actinopteri; family Pomacentridae; genus Amphiprion; species Amphiprion ocellaris. Next base: position 7,443,341 of record NC_072783.1, read on the forward strand.
AATTCCCGGTCCGACAGTTAAAAGCTTCAAGACATGGCAGTACAACCTGGACAGGGGCCCGGCTAATTCCCGGTCCGACAGTCGAAAGCTTCAAGACACGGCGATGTCCCGGTTTGTACCGTGGGACCAGGAATTAGCCGGGCCCCACCGAACCGGGAATTAGCTGGGCCCCTGCCCATTTCTACATGGTGTTAAAAGCCGGACAGCCTCAGTAACAGCGGAGTCTAATATCAGAGCTTCAATCTAACGTCTATTTCGGCTAATTTAGCTGCTAGCTTCAAGTCGCCAGCGTATTTATTCCGCCAGAAAAAACTCCTCTGATGTTACTAAAGACATGACGCAGACCACAAGTGTTGAAACCATAAACTAAAGATGAAAATATGCAAATTAAAAATGCAGTTTAGAAGTCCAACATTGCTTTATCAAGTTATTTCCAGTTAACGTGACCAACGACTCTCCTGGTTATCAAACCAACAGAAGCAGCTGCTAACCTTTACTAGTGTGTGAGGAAGTTATTCACAGGGAGTGAACACATTAAGTTAGTTAACTTGAAGGTAAAACGTTAGAAAAACGTTAGAAAATGTCCCAGTTTGAGTAGACTAACAGAAATAATAATAATAATAAACTGACCTTTGGTTCCACTCGTTCTTTCTTTCTTTGTCCGTTTACTCCAGAAAACCGTTAAATATTTGAATTTGAATTCTCTCCTCCCATTGGCCAGTTTTTTGGGGCGGGTTTATGACCACATATGGATTTACAGTAGTGAGCGAGTGTTTTCCCACAAGCCTTTGCTGTTTACAGTAATATACGATGGTCGTCTCTCAATTCTAAGAACGCAAGTCCGTACTCGCGTACGTGCGTGTCGGACTCCGAAGTACAGACTTGCTAGAACGCATCGAGGCTAAAGTGCAACTGGAACACAAAAAATGCAACACAAAGCTTTACAACATGAAAAACATGAAAAAGACGAAAACCCATCCCTCCCTCCCTCCATATATACATATATGCACGCACACGCACACACGTCCACACACACACACACACACACGCCCACAAACACACACTCCCACCACTGACAGTAGGGAGACATGGCATGGCAAGCTGACGGTTGTGGAAAACGCCTCCATTGGGGTCGTCCACAGTGGGAGGAATCGCAGGCCATGACCACTGGGGGCGCTGGCACCCAGACCCACTGACCCCGACAGACAGGGGGACCCCCAACCAGAGGTAGGGAGCCCCCAACCAGCCGGGCTGAAGGGACCCGTGGACAGCAGACCACATACAGCACCCAGTGTGGAGGACCCCCTGAGAAAACACTGGAGTTAAATAACAAAAAATTTTAAACTACAAGATAGAATAAAAGACCTGTAAGATAATAATAATAAATGATTCTTTGTCTTCCAAAGATTGAAAAACCTGGAAGCAACATCTCCAACACGTTCCCACAGATGTTCCCAACACTGGAACTAATGTAGATTCCACATACTGGAGATATTTCTAGTCCTACTACAGACAGTTTCCTCTCTGCTCTGTGGAAACATGTCCGTCCTGTCAGCTTTAGAAGATGTCAGATTAGATGTCAGAGCAGCAGGTTTCCATCTGGTAGCTTCTCTCTGAGCTCACATTTAAAAACTGGACGTTAAAACAGCTCAGCTACAATAAAACTGTTCTCATTCACATGTTTTTCTGTTTCTGTTCATCCATCCAGGCATCACAATCTAGAGATACGTAGAATCTGGTTTCTGTTCTTTTCCTCTAGAACCAGCTGTGATCATCAGTATTATGGGATGTATCCTAGTGTGAACAGTTTAGACTCCTAGAAACAATCATTGGTTCCCTGGATGTGTTTCTGGTTTCTGATAATTCACCAGATAAACTTTAAAAGGTCATTCTGGGTGAACTTTAAGGCTCATATCAGCAGGTTGGGAGGTGGTTGGTAGATCTGCATTGATCTTTACAGATTTTCTGTTTTGTTTTCCAGTTTCATGAAAGTAAATAAAATTACAGATAATACCTACTAAAACCACTGAAAACAGTATTAATTTATATATTACCAATATGACAACAGGCTTGTATCGGTGTTTAATAAATGGGAATTCATTCTTTTACAAAGTGAACTTACACTATTTTACTGTATGTAAATCAGTCAAACTGTCTTTATTTCTTCTCCGTTACTTTGTTATCTTTCATTTTCTGCACCAGTTTGAACAGGAAACATTTTTATTCATGTGAAGAAAGTTCAGCCACAGAGAGCTGCAGCACTGATGCTTTATTTTTAAATCAGATAACTGTGTTTGACACATTTCCTTTTATTAACCCTTTAAATCCTCCTGGAGGCTGAGATGAAATAAGGTTCAGACATTCAGGAGGAATTAAAATCACTTTGCAGAGTTTCTGACTGAACTCTCAGAATCAGAAGAACCTCGAGGAACCTTTGGAGTCCAGAATGGAATAAAACAAGTAAATTGTTGTATAAAGGCAGGTGTAAAGTGTCGGTTAGATCTACAGCTAACTCCAGAAAAGGGTTTTAATAAGGTTCCTCCAGGAACCCTCCAAGAAAGCAGGGTTCCTTCATCATCCTCAGAATTCCTTGAGGTTCTCCTGGTTCTAAGAGAGCAGGTATCAAATCTACACTGAGTTGTTGGTGTGTTTCCTTCTGCTGGAGGAATAATCTGCTGAAAACACGTCTTTCTATCCTGGATTTCTTCAGATTGAGGCAGATTAAAGTGATGCACAAATGATGATCCTGAAGGAAACTAAAGCCGACTGATTCTTGGTTGTCTTCTTCTAGAGGTTTATTCTGGATGAACTTAAGAAACTTAAGCTGGACTCTGAGTTTACTGATAATTAGCAGAACTTAGCTGCAAACCTGTAAAACTAAGATGCTTAAACTTCCTGCTAAACATGTTGAAGCTGACAGTGAGAGTGTGTGCAGTAAAAAGACTTTATTTCTGCTGGTGCTGCATCGTTTCCATCCTTTTCCTGTTGTTAAGGAGGAAACTTCAGCTCTGATATCACAACATCTTCTCACATCAGGACACTTGATCTGTTCTCTGTGGTTTTTAACGTCTTCACTTGTGAGAAGCAGCTCGTCTGTTGACTGACGAGCAGATAAAAGAGGAAGAAGAAAGACTTGGTGAGCAGACGGACGTGGACCTGGACATGGATCTCCTGCTGCTGCTGCTGTGGAGTTCAGGTAAGACTCAAAGCTCACATATATTAGAATAGAAGAATATAGAAAAAGTAAATATGAGACACCAGGTAGAACTTCTTCACCTTTTTCTCTCTTTGTGCTTATTTTAGTTTGAAATTTTGTAGATTCATGCAGTTGGTTTATTGTCATTTTTTGCTCATTTAGTGTCTCGTTTTGCACATTTATGGAGTTATTTCCTTCTGATTTTGGTTCAACCTTTGTTAGATATTGGTCATTTTGTGCCACATTTTCATTGTGTTGCATAGTGCTGAGGTTGTTTGTGTTAAATTTTGGTCGTTTTGTGTCTCAGTTTGGTCTTTTTTCATCAGTTTGTAGCCGTTTGATGTCTAATTCTGGTCTTTTTGTTGTTTGCATTTAGTTTTGGACATTTTGTGTGTGATTGTGGTCATTCTGTGTGTGATTTGTGTAGTTTTATATCTCAGTTGGGACGTTCTGAGTGTCCTTGTGTTCATTCTTCATCTCGTGAAGTTAATTCTGTCACATTTGAGCCTCCGAGCTTCGACCAGCCGTTGGTTTCAGCTCTGCAGCGCAGCAGCGAGTCGGTCGGCTGATAATCCATAATCAGTTTGTGTTATCTGAGAGTGTTGATCAGAATTGTGCCTCATGTTGTTTCTGTCAGGCCTCGGAGGTGGAGGACGCCTCGCCTCAGCAGGTAAACACACAACACCAACATGAATCCCACGCTGCCTTTACTGGAGCTCACATTAATCTAATAACTCACTGATATGGCTCAGATTCAGTGCAGCAGCTTTGGACGGGTTTTACTTCTCTTTGTGGCCGTTTCATTTCATTTGGAACATTTTGTGTCTCACTTTGCATCTGTTTGTGGTCATTTTGTGTCTTTATGGTTGTTTTTTTGTCACACTTGGCTGTTTGCATCTGTCTGCAGCTGTTCTGTGTCTCTTTGTGGTTGTTTTAGTTGCTGTTGCATTTAATTTGGGTTATTTTGTATCACATTTGTAGTTTGTAATCTGATACCAGAGTAGATATTATTACTGCTGTAGAAGTAATCTGATTACTGTGAGGACAAGAAGAGGCTCTAAGTAGAGAAATGAGATGAGTTTTTGGTATTTTCTCGTTTCCCATAATCCTTTGTTCTGTTGCAGCTGCTCAGTGTGAAGCAGCCAATGCTGACATCGTGATGTTGGTGGATGAATCTGGGAGTATCTCACCACCAGACTTCTGGAAGATGCTACAGTTTGTTGACGATATAATCAAAATCTTCAACATTGGCCCTGACGCAGTGCAGATTGGTAATATTTTACTCTCTCAGTATTAGAACTGATTCTGTGTCTTTAACCCTCTGAACTCACTGTGGTTCATTTTTCAGTCTAATGTCCTTGATCAAGGGCAACAATGGCAGAACTGGGGTTTGATCCTCTGACTTTCTAATCAAAGGCCCAGAGACACAACCGTTGAGCACTATTGTCATGTTGCTGCTATCAATAATCAGCTCCTCGCTGTGGTTCTTCAGGTCTGACTTTATTCACTGACACTCAGAGGACCATGTGGCAGCTGAACACCTACCAGACCAAACAGTCGTTGCTGAAGGCTGTCGACAGTCTGGAACAAAGAGGTGGCGGCACCAAGACAGGTGAGAGAACAGCAGGTACAGTTGTAAACTAAAGTTTCCATCTACCTGTAAAGTCCATGATTATCATTCAGTCTTTAGTTTCCAACGACTCCTAGAACTCTGAATTTATGATGGAATCATTGAAACATGAATCTTAGACAACAAACTATCATGAATTTTGGTTCTTTCATAGATTTATTAAAGGTTTTCTGGAAATATGATCAGTTCTGCTGGATCATAAATATACAAACAGAAATGTTAATGTTTAGTTAAATTTGTCCGTTTCCACCTCAGTTCGGTTCTTCTGGTTTCAATCTTCTGGTTTATCTTTGACTCCTCTGGACAGAATTGGTTCAGTTCAACTAAACATGTTGTCTTTCTGACTCAGACTTGTTTCTTCATCAGTCCACAGGTTCTTGATGGGTCTAACTCAGGACTTTGGGGAGACCAGTCTAGAACCTTCATTCTAGCCTGATGGAACCTTTTCTTTACCACATCTGATGTGTGTTTGGGCTCATTGTCTGGTTGAAACATCCAACTGTGTCCAAGATCAACCTTCTGCTGATGATTTTAGGTTTTCCTGAGCAATGTGGAGGTAATCCTCCTTCATTAGTCCATTTACTTTGTGTAAACCTCAAGTTCCACAGAGCATGATACTGCCACCACCATGCTGGATGGTAGGTTTGGTGTTCTTGGGGTTAAAGGTCTCACCTTCAGTTTTTGTTCCATCTGACCACAGAACTTTCCTCCAGTAGGCCTTTTCTTTGTCCATGTGATCAGCAGCAGACTTGAGTGGAGCTTTAAGTTTCTGCTTCTAGAGTAAAAACTTCCTTCTTCATGGATCCTCTAGAACCCTGTGGAGACTGACAGCTATGTTCCAGCAGCTTCTCATTCATTCAGACCTGCTTTCTGATGATTCTTGGTTGATTCTTGACCATCTTGACCAGCCATCTCTCAGCAGCAGGTGGTAGTTTGTGTTTTCTTCCTGATGGTGGCAGTAACACAACTGGACTATGAACTTTATCCTGACTAACAGATGATTCTGGATCTGAAGCTGCTTTGAAATGGCTCCAAGTGACTTTCTGACTGGTTCAAGTCAATGATTTACTTTTTCAGATCTTTGCTGAGCTCCTCAGACTTTCCCACTGTAGTGTTTGAGTCTAATGAGGATCTAATGGGTTCTATTTAAACTGAATCAGAAGAATCAGCAACTGTAGTCGATCAGAATCACGCAGGAGATGTTAAGAGGCCATGAAACTAAGAAAACTAGATCAACACAAACATTCTACATCAAAACTGATTCAAGTTGTTGTTTGTATATTTATGATCCGGCAGATTTTTTTTTAGATTTCCAGAAGACCTTTGATAATTCTAAAGAACCAAAATTCATGATTGTTTTTTTTTTTTTGTGACAAAGATTCATGTTTCAATGATTCCATCGTAGAAAATAGAGTTAGAGGAGTCACTGGAAACTCAACACTGAATGATAAACATGGACTTTACAAGTGGAAAGAAACTTTAGTTTATAAGTGTCCTTCTGAAATGATGAATCCCTGAACTTTCCTTCACATTTTGATGCGTCCTTCTTGTTGTCACTCAGGATTGGCTCTGGAACACATCCTCCACTACAGCTTTAAATACAACATGGGAATGCGTCCAGACTCCAGAAAAATTGTTGTTGTTTTAACTGATGGAGAGTCCCAGGATGATGTAGAGGAGCCTGCTGAGCACCTGAGAGACACCGGCATTGAGGTCTACGCTATTGGTGAGTGACTCTGACTGATTCAATTTCAACAGTGACACTTCTGAAAGTACGACATCAAAACTGTGAAACACCAAAGAATTGGGTGAAGCTGGTAGCTTTGTCAGTATTTAAGACATCTATTGAGGCTTGTTTCAGATCTTTGCAGGTTGGTTTTGGCAGTAAACTGAGCTGAAACCAACGGCTGCACAACAAGAATCAGGAAACTGCAGTTTTATTGCAACCAAACTGTTCTCTTTGTTTTGAAAGCAAAATTTTAACTCAGTGTTTTCTTTCAGGTATCCGGGGTGCCTCACACCTCCAGTTGTTGAACATGACCACTGACCGAGCTCACATCTACATTCTGGAAGACTTCAGTTCCCTCATAGAAATTTTCAATAATTTCTCCATCAGCCTCTGTAACAGCGCTACGAACCGAGGTAAACAATCATCAGCACTCAGTGACTCATGTTAGTGTTGTGGAAGTTCAGCGACGTCCAGAGAGGATGAGGAGGCCAACAGAGAGACTCACTGGAGACTCAGATGACTTAGGTTGATAGTAAGGTTTACTGATATCAGGAGAAGTGACACCGACAGAGCAGCAGTACATGCAAGCAATGGTAGCATCAGTTCTGAGGATTCTCTCTGATCTTTGGGTTTATATTGTAGTTGGGAGAAGGTCAACTTTAGATTACAGACTATATGGAGACAACTAGTCTGCTTAGTCACATCAGAATAGACAATATCTAACCTCCTGCAGCGTCTGCCTGTCTAAAGGCCATTAGGACCTAGAAATGGGAAAGATTCATTTTTCCTTCAGTTAGCTCCACACTCACCCACTAAATACTACAACTGTTAACCAGCAGAAACATGCCGGATTCTTACAGTTACACAACTAGGAGTCTTAGAACGACGACTCTGCTGCATCAGAACATGTATCTGTATTTACCAAAGGAAGGAAACTGTCTGATATCATCCAGTTTTTCCAGAACAGACATGACATGAAACCTGTACGAACAGCAACAAGACTGCAGCTGTATGAAGGAACCAAAGTTTAAAGAAGAATCAAACAGAATCAAACACATCATCTGAGAGCAGTTTGGTTTCTGATGCTGGAACAACGACCCTCATCCAGTGTCTCTACATTGGTCAGATTCATTTAAGTCATTTCCCTCTGAATCCATCAAGTATTTCTGATTCTGATCAGCAGAAGAACTGAGGGTTTGAGCCAAATCCACCTTTGTTGGGTTTTGTTCCTCATCAGTGTTGCTCTTCATGCAACCACAAGATGGCACCAAAGGAAGACATTTGAAATCCTCCGAACAGCTGCTAGAATTCTTTTCAATGTTTTCTCTTTCTTTTCAGACTCTGTGAGGCTCATGAATGGAACCAGTCTGTGTTCAGGCCGACTGGAGGTCAGATCCAACCAGTTTAACCAGAGGTGGTCCTCGGTGTGTGAGGCTGACGTTGACCTGCAGGATGCAGAGGTGGTCTGCAGGGAGCTCGGCTGTGGGGCTCCTTCGGTCCTCTGGGGGGCGCTCTATGGAGAGGTGGAGGCTCCATGGTGGAGCAGAGAGTTCCAGTGTGGAGGTCGTGAGTCTGCTCTGATGGACTGTAGAAGCTCCGCCTCAGATAGAAACACCTGCTCACCTGGCAGAGCTGCTGGACTCACCTGCTCAGGTAGAAGAGGAGCTGCAGCTCTGATCTGAACTCTCTCTGTTGTGTTACTGATCCCTCTGTGGTTTGTGTTCAGAGCCGGTCAGGTTGGTGGGAGGAGCCAGTCGCTGTGCAGGTGTTCTGCAGGTGAAGCTGGTGGAGTGGAGGATGGTGGAGTGGAGGATGGTGGACGGCTCTGACTGGAGCCTGAAGGCAGCAGCTGCAGCCTGCACAGAGCTGCACTGTGGTTCTGCTGTTTTAACAGCAAGCAGCAACGAGTCCTCGGAGAGTCGAGGGTGGAGCGTCGACCGTCGGTGCGTTGAGGCCGGATGGAGGCTGAGGGAGTGTTCCACGTCCACTCGGTCCTCCTCCACCGTGGAGCTCGTCTGCTCAGGTCAGTGCTTCTCTGATTGGTCGACACCGTGTCCAATCCCGTCTCTGTCCAGAGACACGATTGGACGCGGGGTCGACCAATCCCGTCTCTGTTTGCAGACCTGCTGGAGCAGCCGATCATCTTTGTGTCCTCCGTTGACGGGGTCTCCGAGGCCCAGCAGCAGGGCTTCCAGGTGTCCTGGCGCTCCAGCTTCACCCTCAGCTGCTCCATCCAGCCTCAGTACCCAGGAGGCTCCTTCCAGCTCAGCTTCACCTCCTCCTCCAACGCCACACTCAGCCACACCCAGCCGGCCGTCAATCACTCCGCCCACTTCCTGTTTCCTGCTGCAGGCCACGCCCACCAAGGCAGCTACACCTGCGTCTATCACGTCCACGTGTTTTCTCACAACTTCTCCTCTGAGAGCTGCCGGCTGTCTCTGGTGGTCTCAGGTGAGTAGAACCTGACCAGGAAGTCCTCAGCAGCAGCCGACCAGGAATCAGGAGCTTCCAGGTTGAAGATGGAGGTGGATCACCCACATTTAAAAACAGCCCAAGAGCCGGAGTTCAAAATTTAACCCACAACTTTAATTACTAACCAAGACACTCGACAATATTATTCAAGACACAAATATAGTGACAAGGTTAAATATGAAGCTCAGCACCTGCAGGAATATTTATTATTTAAACTCACCCAAATAATGATCATATAAAGTTTTAGACGCATTTATCAGACTAATTTCAACATCAAACTTTGGACCATACAGGATTATTTATTTCATAAAGTCACCTAAAAATTGAAGTGTCAAAGACACTGTAATGTTATTTATTCTAGAATTTGACCAAAATCAGTGAAGTTGGGTTCCTCCAATATTATTTATTCTGTAAATTGATTTAAATAATTTAAATTTATAAAAGGTCCTTCAATGTTTTAATGATATAAATGAACCTAAATAACTTAAATATCAAAGATGGAGTATTATTATTTCCATAAACTGATTTAAATAATGTAGTTCTAAGTTCAGACTGGGTTCTCTTTGTGGTTCTGATGGTTCTAATGTGTGTTCTTCAGATCCAACAGTGTTCTTCATGAGACTGACGCTGCTGCTGCTCAGTCTGCTGATCTTCACGTCTCTCATCTGTTTCAGCCACAAGGTACCAACTTTAACCTCAGGAGACCAGAGGAAACCTGAAGCAGACTAACATCTGCTGTTTCTCTCCAGACCTCCAGGAAATACAAGAGGAATCCACAGGAGGACGTGGAGGTGGAGCAGCAGATCTGAAGAAGAAGGAGGATCCTCCAGGTGGAGCAGCAGATCTGAAGAAGAAGGAGGATCCTCCAGGTGGAGCAGCAGGCCAGAAGAAGAAGGAGGATCCTCCAGGTGGAGCAGCAGATCTGAAGAAGAAGGAGGATCCTCCAGGTGGAGCAGCAGGCCAGAAGAAGAAGGAGGATCCTCCAGGTGGAGCAGCAGGCCAGAAGAAGAAGGAGGATCCTCCAGGTGGAGCAGCAGTGATGGTCTGGAGGAACCCATCAGCTGGTTGGAGTTTCATGGAATCTCTGGTTTCGTCCAGAGATCTTCAGTTTACTGAAAATATTCACATTTCAGAAGTTTAAATGAGAATTTAAGTGTTTCTGTTTAAAATACTCTGATCATGGATCAGAACAGTTCCTGTAATAATTGACGACTAATTGATTGATTGTTCTACCTCCAGCTGGTGGAGAACGTTTTTATTTTTACTGATTTGTTCTTTTATAAAGTTTCACTATAAAATTATACGATTATTTACTGTATTTAAATCAGCATCAAAATCTAAAAATGTTTTCTAGCATATTTTCTCCATGTTGTGAAATTACAGATAATATTTAGTGAAATCACAGAAATACGTATTAATTTACATGATGACTGTAAAATAAAAACACCTTTATTTGAACAAACTGCAGTTATTTCTGACAGCTTTACTGCATGTAATGTATTTATAGAGTGGAGGAGCCTTGTCTTACCTCCTATTATATTAATATATATTTCTAATTCATTTAACATCTATTCTACACATTCATTAGTTATTTTACTACTACTACTGTGTACTACACCTACTGTGTTTCTGTCTGGTTCAGCAGCTGCAGGAAGGTAGAGCAGGCAGACATACAGCGGGTCATAAAAACAGCTGGTAGAATCATGGATGTTCCACTACCAGATATCACCACCATCTCCACCTCCCTGCAGCGCTCACACTGAATCATCAGAGACTCCTCACACCCTGCCCACCATCTGTTTCAACTGCTACCATCAGGGAGAAGGTTCAGATCCATCCAAGCAAGAACTTCCAGAATGGCCAGCAGCTTCTTTCCACAATCCATAAGACTCTTCAATAACAGCGTCCCACCACAAGACACGCAAACTTAACATCACTGAGTTCAATGTTGAAGTGCTGAGTGTCCTTCAGTTCCTGTTTCACAGAAAGAAGTCTCCAAATCAGGATGAGGAATGCAGTTCAACAGCCCAGTCCAGCTCAGGATTAATAAAGTTCATTTTGGATGTTCTGCTGTTGAAATTCTGCAATTCTTGCTTCAGACATTTCCAGCATTTCCATGTTTTTGTCCATTTCCACTTTTAATCAAGTGTCTAATTATTTCCAGTGATTGAATTTCATAGTTTTGTTCTCTCTTATATGACAACTCTGTCTATATGGATCACATTGTTTTGATCAGCAACTCCTTCGCTTTTTTTTGTGTTCCTTTATATGTGCTGCTAGAGGTACAGTTTATCTCCTCAAACATTAAATCATTTTAAAATGATCAAAATATGCATGGAAAACTAAATATAATTTCAGGAAATGCATTTTACATTGTCTGAATAAAACAAAAAAGTGGAAGGATTTGTATGTTCAGAAATGTAGTGTTGTTGTTGTTTACAAAATGATATGATATCTGTATATATGTAAGTGTGTGTGTATGAATTTATAATGTGAAATGTTTAAGTTAAGTGAGGTGAGAAAATAAATGAAATTTTTGCAACAAGAACAGTGTTTATTTTACAGTATGCAATATTTTACAACTAATTAATTTACAGTATTGTCAGCTTTTAATAAAAAGCTAATCATTTGTTCAGAGACTCTGTCCTGGGAATATTGATTCACTTGCTGCAAGTAAAGAATTTGACTTGAACTCTGTGTGTTATTAGGAGCAGTTAGGACTCCACTCGAGAAGAAATTTCCCAACAGTTTTGTAGCTCTGCTTTGCTTTCAGAATCTCAGTTTTCAGGTCTCTGGTGGCTGACTGAAGGTCAGAGACAGCCCCGTCTTTCAAAGCCAGTTTCTTTTTCCTCACGCAGGATTTGATGCTGTTGGTGACCCATGGCTTGTTGTTGGGGAACACCTTAACACGCTTACAGGGTATCATCATGTCTTTGCAGAAAGCACCATAATCAGAGCATCAAGATCCTCCCTTACAGGACTGGATAAAAACGTCCACATCTGTAGAATTAAAACATTGATGCAGGGACAGCACAGATTCTCCTGACCACATCTCAGTGTCCTCGGTCCTTATCTTTTCTGGAGTTAAAACAGTCCTATAGATGAGCAGGAGGTTCAGTTATGGTCAGCAGATCCCAGAGGAGGAAGAGGGAGGGATTTAGAAGCATTTTCCACCAATCTGTGACCGGCTGATTAGCCATCACGCCATACAGCTGCGGGGGAACTAATGATTGGTTTGGCCGTTGCAGCAGGGGGTTCAAATTGATTGACGGACGTAGCTCCAGTATACACCTGAACAGGTAAGCGCTGTGCAGCACCGAAACACTGGTAAGCTTTAGACTTTGTACTAATATTGTTTCTTCTTTTAAGACCAGTGTTCTGTGGCTGCAGTGCAGAGTCCGCCGACGGTGTCCCGGTGTCCCGGTGTCGGTGCCAAAGTAGTTCCCCCGTTAGAAAGTGTGTCCCCTGCCGCGGGAGCGCGCATGCATTCGGAAGGGTGGCGCTATAATTAGCTCTGTCTTTAGATATCAGCGTAGTTTATGAATAAAACTAAATGTGGATTGTTGCGATCATGCTTTGACTGTCACACATGTTTGGTTTATTCTGCAGACACTTGTGATCATGCTTAGCAACACCTGTGAATTAGGACTAATTTCATTAATCACAGCTAAAGTTATGGGGGATACAAATTATTTCAGCCTGCTTTTTTCTTACTGCAAAATTTGTTTTACAAAATGCTCAATTTATAAAAATATTTTTAAAAAACTAAATATTGTTACATTAAAAAGCTACATCTTGCAGCAAAAAAGGAAATACACTATAATACTATACAGTTAAAACGTCTCTTAAAAGTACTCAACTTACCAATAACTTATATAAATAACAACACAATCACCATTTGTTTTTAGGAAAAAGGTATATACAGCTGAAGATAAGTAACAAAAATAACAAACACAACTAACATACTGGTCCAACTATTTAACAATTACAACTCTAGATACTATTCATCCAGCTAAGGACTAACAAGCAAGACAAACAAAATCCTCTTCTGCTGGTGGGCCTTGAACACACATTTGGTGGAACCACCGCAAACAAACATCACACTGAATCTGAAAGACATAGAATCCAGGTTTTAAAAAAGATGTCTTTCAAGAAGCTGTACATTGTTATTGTTGTGTTATTGTTGCAATCAATTCAACAAATATTACTTCAAGTGGAGCGAAGGCAGAAATAAAACAATAGTCCTAGGTAGAACAGAAGAATCTAACATAAGCATTAAAGACAATTCCCATTATCTAGAGAGTAGATGACTGTTACTGAATAGCTCAAGTTACCCAGTTCACATCGGACTCATGTTCCTGTTCCCCACAAAAGTGGCATCTGTCTGTCAGGTCATCTGTGAAAAAATAAGAGCATGTGTGATATTGTCATGCATCAAAATTTGCTTAATATTTAGGTAACGTGAGAGTATTTACTATAACTAACATTTTTACAGGATTTTTATGGACAAGTCTATGAAATACCAAAATATCTCCTACCAGTTTCCAGGAGAAGAGTAACAGCAATTTCTAGCCTGTGTCTGTTTATGGCCTCTTTCGTGGAAGGAAAACTGGTGTCTTCCTTTTGCAAGAGACATTCTGCAAACTGAAAAAGACATTTTAACATAACCTTAAGCTATCCCTCTTAGTAATTATGAGCTTATATGTCACCATATAGAGATATTAATCTGCTGTAACTTAATAACTTCTGAGTTTTAGATATCTCAAAAAAGCGTAATATTATTTGTCTTGGGAGAAAAAAACAGGACAGTCGTGTTACAATCCAGAAATTTGAGGATGATGACATTACTCTGCAAAGCAAACATACCTTCAGTGCAAAGACTCCACACGATGTGCTGTCAGATTGTTGTGTTGTACAGTACTGCATGTCCACCTTGAAAAGTTGCAGCCTTTTTTTCACATGAAAGCCCTACAGAAATAAAAGATTAATTTCTAAATTGATATTACATAAATGTGTGCCAATTTGTAGCGATAGTTGACATGCCTATTACCACGCTTTTAAAACAAGTATCCTCACCTTGTTGTGTTCAAACATTTTTTAATGGCTTCCTTCGACTCCCCCAGCGAATCCAAGTACAAGGATTTTTTTTCTTGTGGGTAGATGACCTACAAATAGTTTTCCCATGAAAAAAAAAAATGAGACACTATTTCTTCACCTACTCTATTTTATACCAAGTACTGCATTAGCATATTTACTCTTTTTATATTGTTTTATTTATATAGATATTTTTTTACCACAAGTGTCCAGTGATGATGCTCATTTACAATTCCCAGAATAATGTCGTACTCCAGGGGTTTAATCTAAAATTGAATGGAATAATAAAATGGAATAATTTGATACAAATATGAATTGCACATTAAAAATCAATTAGAAATGTGGATTCCTACAACTAAACAGTTTCATTGACTGTTTCAAACGTCATTGGTCTTACCTTCAATCTCATACAGATGAGACTTTCGTGGAAGTAATAACTTTTCCGTCTTGGGGGATACTCTTTTTTAACTTTATATTGCACAATGTGTTTGTAATCCGTAGGATTCATTGCTAACTTTTTTAAACTGACAAAGTCAAGGTTGATGATGCCGATGATGCCAATCCTCGACCTGCTCCAAAATGGTGAAGGCTAACCTTGTGTAATTTGCATAATTGATTGAAGGAATCTCGTGTACTACACATGTATGAACCTGAGAAACTTTTCATTACAGCGGAGGGATACATTTTCTGGCAGGTCCAGTGAATGAGGCTGAAATAATTTGTACCCCCCTATAACTTCAGCTGTGATTAATGAAATTAGTCCTAATTCACAGGTGTTGCTAAGCATGATCACAAATGTCTGCAGAATAAACCACGTGATGTTAGTACGTCACCTGAGGAATATAGAGGGGGGTACATTTTCTGGCAGGTCCAGACAATCAGGCTGCAATTATGTGTCTCCACCTCATAACATGTTCTCGTCGATCCTCCTGTATCGTCATTTGTCTGAGAATTTCTGAATAAATGCTATGAAGTTCTGATGATCAACAGAGGGGGAATTTAAAAAAAAAAAACGCCAACATCTGAAGACAAGATACCCTGTGGAAAGTGAGTTACAGCAACAGCTATTGCTGGCAGTGCTGCAGTAAATGCAGTGTGTTAAAATGCTCACAGTGGTGTTGATTTTACTGTATCAGAGGTTGGACAGATTGATCTAAAGACTGAATTACAGCGCGTTTGAATCTAGTATCCACCCAAAGAGTATTGAACCTACGTTTAGTCAGCAGGGTGATCGTTTACACTTTATTACAAAAAGGAGAAGGAAAAGACATTATTAGGCAGCGCTATCAATATTATTAATTAGGCAACACGCGATGTATAGCAAAAGCATTTATTTAGGTTGAAATGTCATGTGCTAAATTACCAAACATGTTTGACAGTCAAAGCATGACCGTAACAATCCACATTTAGTTTTATTCATAAACTACGCTGATATCTAAACACAGAGCTAATTATAGCTCCACCCTTCCGAATGCATGCGCGCTCCCGCGGCAGGGGGGAACTACTTTGGCACGAGCGGCGGCATCATGCGCGTGTAGGGTCGGACAGCCGAGGTAACCAAAATGTTTGTTTATGCTCATTATCGTTCCGTTGCTTTATTGTGGTTAAACATTTCTTTGTTTCATTACAGTGTTGCCTTGTCTTTTTGCTTGTTTATTTCGCTGTTTTTTCTTTTAGTTTGTAGTCGTTTTGCCTAGTTTTGTATCAGTTTGCTTAGTTCGAGTTTAGTTTCGTTTTCTCCCCGTGTGTTGTTTATTCTTAGGTTGTCGTGGCTGTGTTCTCTGGCTTAGCAGTCAGGATTCTCCCCTCCATAGCTGCGTAGGGCCTGTGTGACTTCCGGTTTTAATAACTGCGTTTATATTAACATTAGTGTGTGTTGTGTGCTGAACATATTTTTGTATAAGAACAAAATTGTATTTATATTTTTCTATACACGCCTCTGTATTCATTTGTGCACGTACCTGTGTTTAGTAGGGGAAGCCCTCTGCTGAGAGGCAGGATTGTTAACATTTTTAGGGTGAAAGTCCCTAGGTGGCGTTGTTGGTTCCATGTTAAAAGAAACCAGGAGGCCCTCACCAGTCCTGACTTGGTTACAAATTCATAACAAAGGTCCAATATTTTATCCCGTCTGGTAGAACAGGATACATCCTGGTAAAAGTTTTTCAGGGTTGTTTTTAGAGAGAAGTGAGAAGTTGAAATCATGCATTCTGAAGTTGGGCTGCAGCCTCTGATGGTGCTGCAGGAGGAGTGAGTCCTGGATGGATGGAGACTGGTGGTAAAAAGTTGGTGAAACTCACGGGGAGGTAAAACGGGCTCAAAGACACCGATAAAGGTTCAACGTCTGGCGTGCAGATCGGTTCTCTGATGGTCACAGCACTACTGGAGCGTTTGTTCACGTACAAACATCATCCCCTTCCTTGGGTTGTCCCCGTTACCTCCATGTCCAGGTCCAGACCAAATGGAGCTCCAAATCCATCGACTGATAGGTCGGCGTCCTGGTCCTGGTCCTGGTCCGTTTCCATAAAGGCCATCACAGCAGTCCCTGAAGTCCTTCTGGTACTGGACGTTCCCTGGAGCTGGTCCAGGTCTTTCCTCAGGGACTGAAGGTTTCCCAGGATAACAGAGGACAGGGGAGTCTGAGCTGCTGTCTCCTCCTCCATCGCCCTCTTTTCCTCTTCTTCTTGTCACTCGTTCTGTTCAAATCCATCAATATAAAATCCGGTAGCCGTGGGGTGAGGTCTTTACCACATTGGAGAAGTTAAGCTGCAGCAGGTCCTCATGGAAGGAAACAGTCCTCAGCTGGCTCACAGCTCCACTCACCTGGTTAAAACCAGCAGTAGAAGTCCAAACCCGGCCAAGGAAAAGGAATCCATGGTGTTATTTCTCCATTAGTGGAACATAGAGCACTTTAAAACTGTCACTCGACCAAAAAGTAAAACATAAGAATGCATAAAAACGATAAAAACACATAAAAAACAAACACAGGACATCAAACTCTCACTTGCTGTACAGACAAACTGACAGATGTCAATTGTTCTTGAATTTCTTTGGATCGCAGCATTTTGTTGGAGCTTTTTGAGATCTTTAGGCCGACTTCATTCAGTCAGACTGGTTCTGTTGAAGAGATTTGTTGATTGAACAGGTCTGGAGGGAACCAGGTCTAGATGTGGTCAGTGAAACTGAACTCGCTTTCCAAAAAGGGGGGCAATTACTTTTCCCACAGGACCAGGTAGGTTTGCATAGCTTTATCCCTGAAAACATGAAATCATCATTTAAAAACTGCATTTTGGGTTTGCTTTGGTTATCTTTGTCTGATATTTACATTTGTTTGATGATCTTAAACATTTAAGTGGGGAAGTACAAAACAAATAAGAATTCAAGAAGGGGGCAAATACTTTTTCACAGCACTGTAAAATCTGGTTTCTGTTCATTTCCTCTAGAACCAGCTGTGATCATCACTATTGTGGGAGAGGATTTTATTCTACAGCGTATCTGTGCTGTAATTTCAATGTAATAACTGTAGTGTTTGTTGCCCCCTTGACATGACCAGTGTATCAAGTGTCTTTCAAAAGTTTATTGTCCCCATGGATCAAACATCAGAAAGGTTACAACGGGTCAAAATGGTCCCCTGCAAACACACAATACAGTGAAGGTTTTAAATTATTTTTAGGATTACGTTATCTACTTAGTGAAATGAAACAAAACCAATTTTAAAACTTATACGCACCGAGATGAAAATTGTATGCAGGCCACAGCCTGGCTACTGCTGCTCCAACACACCATTCTATGAATGAATGGCTGTGGGCCTAGTTTTTAACAAAAAACTCCCGCGTCACGTGACTTCCGGTTTGAAATAAAACAATAAGCAAAAAAAAGTGAATTAGTGACCAAATTAATATTGTTATATACAGAGAACCATAACCAATAAAAGGTGCTATACAAAAATGTGTTGGTAACATGTTCATCATTACTTTGATCATATTCTGGGAGTTTATTTTTCCAATCCACACTGCAGGAATACGTACTACAACATGTGAATCAGTCATTAAACATCGTTAAAAATAAGAGAGTAAATTTACTGTTTTCTCCAGTTTAACTTCAGACTTAGCAGATATTCATGACTACTGACAACACAGAACCTTAACCTTACTGTTTTAATCACATTTATGTTTTCTAAACGTTACATTAATGTGAACCAGCGTCTCCACTGACAGTTTTATTAACTAAATGCACCACATTACAGTAACACAACACACTTCAGCTGTTTACATGAAACACAGCACAAACATCGTTAGCTTAATACTACGTTAGCTTTAATCAGGCTACGACTGAGCAGCTAGCTCGGTTAGCATCGCTAATTCACATTAAAGCTAATATTTTTTGGATGCTAACTTTCTTCTCTGGTCAATACACAGAGAAATAAACTCTACCAACATCTGCAGTGCATTGAAAGCATTATATCTGACACTAAAGCTGCATATAAAGTGCATTAAAACCGGCACAGATAAGAAAATAAACATTTACTTACCAAACTATCAGAGTCCTTTCAGTGTCTGCTGGTAGAATCAGCCAAAGGTAGAAAACTGATTAAAACAAGCCAAGGGGCAGAAAAACTGTCTGTGGAAAATGTTCTGCTGCTCCACTGATAAATAAACTAACAGTTATTATATCAGAATTAAATCCAAATGAGGAGAATAGAGTCTCTGCTGCCTCCTCCATAGGACCTGTCAATCATTCCAGACCAGACTGTCAATCAAGTAGCCCCGCCCCCTGACCTTGCAAAACTTTAACGCGCTATAAAAAATTCAGTATGGATTCTATGAGTGATATACTACATAAACATTTTCTTACTGTAAACTGCTGTTCAGATTAGAAAAATATGTAATATATGTATAATTTTTAGAATGTATATTTGAAAACATTTTTGCTTGTATTTTGTGAACAATTTGCTGTTATTTTCTGGAGTTAGAGTAAAACCAAACAAAAAAAAAATTTGAACATCACCAATATAAATAAATAAATACATTTGAAAACAAACCCAAACTGTAAGTAACATCCACATCACAAACCTGTATGTTGATTAGTGACATTATTTTTTCTTTATGATTTTTGACCAGAAATTACTGTTTCTGTTGTATTCATATTAGTAAAACTGAAAAAAAGAAGCATGCTTCTATCATCTTCTATCATCTGATGAAGGATTCATTAATCTGCTGGCTGTAGTTAAATATCATCTGAAGCTGGACTGATAAAATTTGGCCTGGACTCAATTAAACCAATCAGCAAACAGTTCAGAGTTGGTTTTACAGCAGCTGTCACTATAAAAGTAGTCGTTTTCACGGCTTAATGATGACTTCAAACATGGTTTGTTTCCCAGTTTAGCATCAGTTTTGCTGCAAAAATGGAAACAGCAGAAATGTTTATAACGTTAAACTAATAAAATGAGCTCTCACATCGTGGCCGTCTTCCATCATGGAGATAAATGCTGCATCATGGTCTGACATGACTCAGCAGGAAACAAACACTGGAGGCCTACAGGAAGCAGCCCATAGAGTGCAGCTTCCAGCTCTACAGACACTCCCTTTACCCACTGAGGCCACGTCCACTTTTCCTCCTCAGTCTGAGCCTCAAACTCTCCACAGCTTTGGAAGAATCCAGATTCAGAGCTGCAGAAAAACAGCTGATTCTGCTCTGAGCTGTTTCTAACTGAATCCTGAACTTACTGAAGCCATATTCTGCTGTATTTCCAGGGACGAAGACCTCCACATCCTCACTATCTTCATCATCGTCCTCCTCACCATCTTCATCCTCCTGACATCTCCCTCATGGAAACTGCTCCTCAAACCTGTGTTGTGAGGTAAATCATTTTTAATTATTTCTAAATTCATTATTTTAACCACTTACTTTTCCCATGTTCCCATGTTTTGTGAAGTTCCCGTTGGTTACGATCGAGTCAGTCATGGCTTCAGAGTTGATCGAGATATCAGAATTCTTTATTTTTTACAGAATCTGGAGTGTTTTTATAGATTTTTTTTTTTTTTTTTTTTAAGCTAAGAGGGTGGTTCTCAATTCCAAGTATGCAAGTCTGTACTCGTGTACTTGGTCAGTACGGACTTGTAAGTACGACTCCAAAGTACAGACTCCCGAGAAGGTGAGAACACATCTCAGTTAATGTGCCGTTGGAACACCAGTGTACTTGATGACGTCACCACCTCGGCTCATCTGCTCTGGTTATCTTTACTGTGAAAAACAATGAGATGTAATCAGATTTAATAACACCGCCCCACCCTGCATGTTCACATTTAATATAAAACGGTTACTATCCCTGTAAAGCCTGACCCATCAGAAAATAGCCAGAAAATTCTATCTTTTGAGACCTGAGACGTTTATTACCCATTTTAACAAAATACAAAAGAAAAATTTTGCCATATCATTCTGTCTACAGTATGATATCTTTTTTGTATCAAATTTGATATTTGGTTGTTTTTGGCACCTTGTTGCTCACAACAATCTAAAGCAAAACTCCACCTGCTCCATTCTACTAATTAGCATTGAGTCAGCTGACACACTTCACAACAAAAAGATAATATAATAACAAATAAAATTAAAAGAAAGAACAAAACAAGCAACTGCAGTAGCTTTGTCTAGATCTCCCAGTAGGCTCTCACATTGAACATCTGGACTAATCCCATAAACCTGCTCTGTCTCCTCCTCATCCTCATCTTCTGCTAACTGCTACATGCCACTTGTGTTTCCATCCAGTATCACGTTGACATTTTCAATGTACTTTCTTTTTCTTTTCTTCCTCTAGTCTTTTTGACATCTAAAAATTGGTCAATATAGGATAGTTATTATGATTTCAGAGGAAATGTTATTGTAATAGTACTCAAAATGCCTTTGAAGGTGGCATTTCATTCATTAATGTAGTTAGTAAAGTAATTAAAATAGTGTTTGTCTGTATTTTTAAGAAAAATGGTATAGGTATATTAATACATTACAAAAATGCTACAAGACAATTTAGGAAAAGAGCACGTTATGAACCTGGAGTATCACATTTGATACATTTTAACATGAATTAATTGAAATATAAACAATGAATTCCTTAGTAAATATGCATTCTTTCAATGCAAAAAGTACTTATTTTAAAAAATGAGTCATAATTTAGATGTTATTTTTACCGATACCTCGTGAAAATTAGCAGAGATTTTTGTAAAAAACGTGTGTGAACCATTTCATGAGAGCAGCCATTTTGAAAAGGGACAAAATACGACTTCAGCTGCTTGTAGTGGAATAATGACCCACAAGGGGGCAGAATACATGGATCAGGTTTTATACAACAGGTTTTTAAGGAAACTATTTATCATGTTCATGAGATAGAGGTCTCAGAATCTCATGTATCAAATATTCAAACATGATATAAAGGGCCTTATCGGGCTATGTGTGTCTATATATGTATATGTGTATATATATATATATATATATATATATATATATATGATATATTAGTGGTGTATGTGATTAAATCAATCTAATTAATCACAGGCTTTGTAATAATTCGCAATTAATCGCATTTTTGTCAAACAGCAATACAATAAGTAATAAGTAGAATTTTTCAATTCAAATTAATTTTGGTTGACAGTTGAATCAATGAACAGACGTATACATGTTTATAATTTAAAATTTATAAAATTAATACAATTTTAAAAATGTGATATGTGACATGGCTGCCCCAAGTCCCCACTAGTCTGGTCTGATGATCCTCCATAATGTGGGCGGAGCGAGAACACATCCGGGTATTTCATCCGTTCTTGATCAGATGCTACTTTGAATTGGAACAGTACTTGATCTCCGACTGATGACGTTTCACGAGTGTGCAAGAACACAAGTACGGACAAGTACACATATTGAGAAACAGCCATGGTCTTTGTTTTCATCCGATGAAATCGAAAGTAATGCATGAGTAGTTCAAGGACCGAAGGAAAGTTGGAAGTTCAACGATTCGTCCTGTTTTTACAGTTTCTATGTTATGGTGCGGGGGAAGGGGCGAACTCAAGGTGAGTGCACACAGAGCAGGCAGCAGACAGATGGAAATAAAGCAGGGTTTTATTTACAAATTAAACAATCAATGCCACTCAGGCCAAAAAACTCACTACTGGTGAGGGAGGGGGGAAGGCAGGCTCCCGGGGGGCGGCAGTCGAGGAGGGCCCTCGCTGGTGCTCACGGCGATCCGTGGAGCGCAGCAGTGGTGGCCAGAGATGACGCTGGGTTCTCTTTGGGGAGCGGGCCGGCCAATCAGGCAGTCCGGGGGGCAAGGTCCACGTCCTCCTTCTGGAGGACGGCTGAAGGGAAAGCAGGCTGCTCCGGCGGCTCAGTGTCGCACCGTCGTCTTAAGCGACAGAGGCAGTATGAGCCGACGCTGCGTGCGGTGCAGCACTGGTCTTTATTGAAGAGGAGGATGATGATCAGCTGCACAGGTCCTGCAGCTGCCCTGCATTCTCTCTCATCAGGGACTGTGACATTGTCACTGTAACGATGATACAATGGTAAAGACAACAGGCCTTCCAAACCTCCTGGGAGGTTCCTGACACAGTTTGTGTTTCTTTCTGGTCATTTTGTGTATTTCCACGATTGTTTTGTTTTGCTTTGTGTAGTTGCTTGGCATCTATTTGTGGTTGTTTTGAATCTTTTCAGCTGGAAAACACTTTGTGTTCATGCTCATTGTTATTGTAAAGATTGTCTGGTTGTGTCATTGACATCTCGTGCATCAATCTCTGAAACAGAGGAAGCTCCTCAGAAGAAACGGCTGCCCTTGGACGACCTTTCACCTTAGGAATGTTGTACGACAGACAGAGAGATGAGCTGATCCCAGGTAAATCTTCACCTAGACCACAGTGGAATAAAATCCTTTGTAAGACTGAGTCAAAGTACAACATTTTGCTCTCCCATCATCCACTGCAACCATCCAGCTGCAGCAGTGATGGGATTAATCATCTGTCAAAATAGCTGCAGATGAGCTGTCTGGCAATCAACTAATGTAACAAAACAGAACAGAGACGACGATTACAGTTGGTATCACAATGTAACAAGGAAAAGTACTTTAAGCTGGAACCATGCGTTGCAAACGTTCAGACTGAAGGGTGATATGGGTGACGATACATTTTAAGAAGCTGTTTTTGTCTTTGAAATGTCAGAAACTTTCTGATCTGTAGGTTTAAACTACCAGAAGCTATTTCCAAAAAGCCAATCAGAAAAGAGTTTTGTATTTCCTGTCATGTTGTAAATAAGCTCTTGTCAAACCCCCTGTATGGTCTACAACTGACCAGTGGAAGACTGCTGTAACTCCCCAGCCTACGCTCCAGAACATAATGCAGCATCAGCAGCAATGCCTTCTTCCTTTTGCTTGCAGGGCCATAACCATGGTCACAAGGTATCCCAACAGAGAAACTGCTAAAATCCTTCATAGGTCATGCTGGTCCAGCTCACTGGCCTGGTGTAAAAATCGAAAAGCATCCAAAGTCTACAACTGCTCCCTTGCAGAGGCCAAGTCTCCATTTTGGTGTTCTCCAGGATCGGTGCACTTCAGGTCATTAAGAAGCAGAGAGTCCATCTCCATTCTCTCCTGGAGATATTCTCCACAGTGGTCTTCACACAACCAAGGATCAATGCAATACTAATCAGTGATTGGTTCAGGACCCGTTCTCCAGTACAGCAGTAGATAAACCAGATGATTTTAACCTCCAGGATTCCACACATTCTTCAAAAGTAGCTTTGCCACATAGCATGGTGAAGTTTCAAGGGCAGTCTGGGATATTTATGCTGAATTGGCTTTGCTCTTGAGTGATGTTCCCCTCAGCAGCCATGACTCAGTTGACTTTTTTCATAAAGGTTTCAATCCATCAAACTGAATTCCCTGTTTGCTTTGCTGCTCTTTGTTGAGGGCTACAAACTGCAGTGGTCACAGCATTCCAGTGCTTCAGCTTTTATAACTCCATTTGTCCCTGACCTTTCTGGAGGTGAGGC
The DNA here is from genome assembly GCF_022539595.1 of Amphiprion ocellaris. Taxonomy (NCBI): domain Eukaryota; kingdom Metazoa; phylum Chordata; class Actinopteri; family Pomacentridae; genus Amphiprion; species Amphiprion ocellaris. The sequence continues at coordinate 7,467,482 of NC_072783.1, forward strand.
TCCCTTCCCTTTTCCCTTTTCTTGGTGTAACTCCTAATGTGGCAGGACATGATGGAAGTTCAGCCCCCTCCCTTCACAATTCAGCAGACCTTCACCCTAAAAATAGTTTTTCCAACAGTAATTAGGAGGTATGGCCACAGTCAGGTAAAAAGCTCTCCTATCCAGCCTCCCAGCAGAGAAAATCCATTGCTGATCGCCTCAATCACACCTTCCACCACAGTTCCTGTTATCTCATACCAATAGCATTCATGCTCATCTTTCCCTACACCACAATACATTCAATGCCCTTCTGGTGAATGTCAGGGTCTATTGTTGTTGATGCAGTTGTGACCTAACCACTCAAAGTCTTCAATCTCCTTTCCTGCACAAAGGCTCTTCCTAAAGGTGTGTCCCTCTGCCAAGAAAATTGTGGTGTTTTTCACATGTGGGGTAGGCTTTAATTTACATATTTTCTATCCTTCATTTGATGTCCTGGGATGGTTTTAGCACATCCAACCTGCAATACAGTTTGTCTTTTCCAATTTCTGTCATTACAACACTTCACCAACTTCACCTCTAGTCCATGGGTCTCATATTCATTGTCACAATTATCCTGAGAATGGCTCTCCCATCTGGGCACTTTGGAAATGCTTTCTGGCCATGCAATGTCATGTTGACCTTACCACAGAATAGACTCCATTGTCATGGGCTGACATACGTGTAATGTTTGCTGCAGATTTCAAGCAAATGTCTTTGGAGTAGACAGAGCCCGATAGATCACCCACTAGTTGGCTGTTTCACACAGGCAGAGAACTACCCAGTCCAACACTTCTTGTTTCTGCCAACCCCCACCAAGTAGAGGCACTGCTGTTTGTATGTCCATCTGTCCAGGCCTGCACAATTCTTTTGACTGTCTGGTCTGTCTTTAGGTCACTGCATTTGTCAGTCCGCATGTCATAGTACATGTTCCACATCTGTCATAGTGGCCTTGTCTAGTGCATCAAACCCCTTCCCCGTTATGCAATCATCAGTCTTCTGTTATCAAAGCCCCACCCTATTTCCTCTATCATGAAGGAATATTGGTTTCAGTTTTCAGAGTCTGTAATTCAAGGCTTTCTCCACTCAGGGATCCAAAGTTTTTACTTCTCCAGCATGACCTCATGCTTTGTTTATGGCCTGCACTACTTCCCTCACTGCAGGTCATCGACACCTCAGCCGAGGAGTTTACTAGATAGGGGGTTCCTTCCACATCTGTGTAGATATCATCCCCCTTCCAATATGCATCCTGTGACTCATGCCTTCCGTTACACAGAAGAAAATGGATAGATGGATAGATGGATGAATGGATGGATGGATTTCATGCCATATCATATAATTATTCTGTGCAGACTTCCCTGGGTCAACTAGTTGCTCCATGACATAACCCAGCCACAACTTTCTTACCTCTTCATTACGTTCTTGACTAACAGCCTGTTTTCTCTCAAATACACAATTATGTCCTTGTCAGGAGGTCGCTGCGGTGCAAGTGCTTATCTTCTTCCTTTACTTGTTTGTTGGACCTCTGCTTTGCCTTGATTCCTCTCATTTCTTCTACTTTCCAGAGAGGTATCTTTTGAGACTGAGATCAGAGATCATCTTCTGACTGACAGTGACATCCTGGGTTGTGTAGTCTGTTTTCATCCTCTTCATCTGATGAATCCTTTTATCCAGAGGATGAGTCTGCTTGTGTATGCTGGCTCCCTAAGTTACTCTCCTCTGGCATCCTGGCTTTGATATCTCTATTCCAGTGTATACTTTTTAACAACTCTTGGTGCTCGTTGTGCCTCACTTTCTCTCACAATACCAGGACCGCTGCATGTATCCCAGCTTCTTTGGCCAGCGTCTTCAAAATGAGGTCATACTATTTGGAGAGACTTGTCAATGTTTACACTCGACCCATCAGTAAAGTTTCCTTCTTTCCTACTAGTTTCTCGCCACACCATCTGAACCAGGTCGTCACTTCTTCCTTATTCTTGTAGCTCATAGGACACCGGAGCACCAGTTGCCGTTGTGAGTTTACCCTGCCAGTCAAAGTACATCATTCCTGCTTTTTACATTGATCGTATTGTTCCTCCTTCAAGTCATCTTCTCATCTCCCGCCGTTAAATTCCTTAAAATGGTCTTGACAAGTCTGTTCCAGATATCCCGTCCACCCCCCAGCAGGACAATCTGGTAGAGAAGTTCAGATAGAGACTTGGAGCTTGCTGCTTGAAGCAGCTCAACTTGACTTTCTGTCTCATTATTTACCACCCAATGAAGTGGGAGCTGAGGCAGAGAAGTTCCTCCAGCTATATCTAGTAGAATTAGTAGGTTGCTGTCATCCATTTTTTCCCTTGCTTTAGGTCTTTTGATTTTGGTCTTCATAGTGCCTTGAGCAGGGATGAGAGCAGACTTGGTTGGCTACCCCACAGTGTTACCTGGACTTGGTCAGGTTGATCTCAGTGCTCACTTCTTCATCCAGCGATGCTCCTAGCATCATTCTGCAGGTCTAATGATCCTGACCTCTCTCTGTTAATCACTCTTTCACTTTGAGCCTGAGTAGAACCACTTTCCACTCAAGTCCTCTCTCTCTGGGTCATCCCACAGGGTACAAAAGCCTCCTTCAGCTTCTGGTGTTCTTGTTTGGCGCCACCTGCCAGGCTTACTGGGAGGTCTGTTCCTGAAGTTTTTGTTGAAAAAGTGGCTTAAACAGTACATGACCCACACAGCCTTATTATACTCCTGTATTATTTTTTCTGAAATTATTTGTAAATTAAATGATACGAATCAGCTCTGACATTGTGTTTTTCCTGCCTTAACTCTTGGTCTCTGTCTGTAGGCATCACATTGTGGGATGAAAACACCCTGCAATCACACACAGTGGAGACGCCTCAGCACAGCAGTGGGTTTGAAATCACTGCATCTGATTCCATTGAATCCAAGTCCTCTCTGCTGGATGTTGATGCTTCCCTGAAGGCCAGTTTCATGAGTGGACTGATTGAAGTTGAAGGATCCGCCAAGTATCTGAATGACAAGAAGAAGTCCAAGAATCAGAGCAGAGTGACACTTCAGTACAAAGTTACCACCAACTTCAAACAGTTGTCGATGACTAACATTTCATCGATGAGCCCTGAACAGATCCATGTTATTGAGAAGAGCTCTGCGACACATGTCGTCACTGGCATCCTTTATGGGGCAAATGCTTTCTTTGTGTTTGACAGTGAGAAGTTAGATGCCAACAGTGTTCAGGACATCCAGGGAAGCATGAAAGCTGTGATCAAGAAGATCCCCTCATTTAACGTTGACGGAAAAGTTGACATCAAGCTGACAGATGAAGAAAAGAACACAACTGACAAATTTACCTGCAAATTCTACGGAGACTTCATTCTTCATGACAACCCTGCAACATTTACAGATGCAGTGAAGACATACATCCAGCTTCCAAAACTACTGGGAGAAAAATACGAAAATGTGGTTCCACTGAAGGTCTGGATGATGCCTTTGAAGATGTTACACTCAGAAGCTCCCGAGATGACAACTGGGATCAGTGTCGGACTCATACGAAGGGCTCAAGATGCTCTGCAGGATCTGCATCATCTGGAAAGTTGCTGCAATGATATTCTCGATGATACAGTGGTGAAAGCTTTTCCAAACATCCAAGAAAAGCTCAACACCTTCCAGAAACTCTGCATGTATTTCAGCTCTTCACTCCAAGAGACGATCGCCAAGAAACTTCCCTCCATCAGGGCAGGTGAGGAAGACGAGAAGGAATTAAAGAAGGTCTTTGATGATAAAGACAAGTCACCTTTCAGCAACGACAAGTTAACCAAGTGGACAGAAGATATGGAAAGAGAAGTGAACGTCATCCGTTCATGTGTGGAGATAATGGAAGGAATAAAGATCGCCTCAAATCAGTCACAGCTGGACAAAGCGGTTCTAGATCCAGAGGTAGAGGATGTTCTCTGCTTTGTTTTCACCTCCTTGGAACCTGCTGATCCCTATCTTCAGGAAATGTCTGAGTACATGGATCCACTGAAGTTAGAAGGTAGTGGGGGAGTCCTTCTACCTACCCGGGACCAGTGGTTCTTCTCAGATGAAGTGATAAAAGAAATGAGACAAAAAGCCAGAGTTATTCATGACCTAGCCAAAGCTCTGAAGAACAATCGCCAACTTTGCTTCCTTGTAGCAGCATTTTCAAATGTGGAACACAAAGGAGCAAGCATCTACCACTACAGGAACGGCAGCCTGGTCACTGATGACTTCTCCAGGCCTAATGTCACTGATGTGGAAAACATAAAAGACAGAAGTGATTTGATCTGGTGTAAGTCCAATTTCCCATTAGTTTTTGCTTTCTGCTGAATTCAAACACTCAGTGCTTTACTAAATCTAAACAAGTAGCTTTGGTTGCTAAAACTGAGTAGTTTTGATGACTCAAGCAAGAGGGTTTTGTAATTAAACCTAACCAAGTAGTTTTAGTGACTGAATTTAATCACCTAGTTTTGATGACTACACTTAACTAACTAGTTCTGGTGACACAATGTTCTGACTGACTAAACTCAACCAACAAATTTTGGTGCGTCAGCCTAACTCAGCAGTTTACTGACTAGAATTAACAAGTAATTTTGCTGACTAATCTTAACCAAGTAGTTTTGTCGACCAAATTTACCTAAGTAATTGTGGTGCCAAATTCCAACTAAGTTGTTTTCAGGCCTGAACTTTTCACTGAGTAGTTTTTGTGCCTAAGCTTAACCAACTAGTTTTGCTGACTCAACCCAGTCAAGTAATTTTCTCTGATTAAATCTAAAAATGATAATAATAATAATAATAATAATAATAATAATAGTTTTGGTGCTGAAACAGAACTCAGTAGTCTTGGTGCTTTGACCTAACCACATAGTTTTGTTGGCTAATGTTAAGTCATTAGTTTTGGTGACTAAACTTAACCATCTTGTTTTAGCAGCACAAGTGCTTGAATGACTAAACCTGACCAAATAGTTTTGGTGCCTAATCTTAACCAGGCAGTGTTTGTGACTAAATTTAACTGAGTAGTTGTGGTGAAAAAAACAACGAACTACAAAATACTTTTAATGCCTGTATTTAACTAAGTACTTTTGATGCCTAAACAGTACTCAGTAGATTTGGAGCCTAAATCTAAACATTTAGTTTTGTTGACTGAACTTAGATGAGTCATTTTGGTAACTAAAGATTACCAAGTGGTTTTACAACTCAACCTAGCAGCCTAGTTTTAGTGAATAAACCTTAACAAGGAGATCCATCCATCCATCATCTATAGACCACTTCATCCTCATTAGGGTTGCAGGGTGTTGGAGTCTATCCCAGCTGACTGAGGGTGAAGGTAGGGGACACCTGGACAGGAAACAGTTGATCACAGGGCTACATATAGAGACAAACATTCACATTCACACCTACGGACAATTTAGAATCGCCAATTAACCTCAGCATGTTTTTAGACTGAGCTGCACAGTGGGTTGGTGGGTAGTACTTTTGCCTCACAGCTAGAAGATCCCTGGTTCGCATCCCGGCCTGGAATCGTTCTATGTGGAGTTTGTATGTTCTCCTTGTGCATGCGTGGGTTTTCTCCAGGTTCTCCAGCTTCCTCCCACAGTCCAAAAATATGCTGAGGTTAATTGGTAACTCTAAATTTTCTGTATGTGTGATTGTTTGTCTCTGTGTGTAGCACTGTGATAGACTGTTACCTGTCCAGGTGTCCCCTGCCTTCACGCTACGTCAGCTGGAATAGACTCCAGCCTCCCACCACCCGAATGAGGATTCAGCGGTGTTTAGATGATGGATGGATGTTTTTTGACTGTGGGAGGAAGCCGGAGAACCAACAGAAATCCTCAGGCAAACTCCACACAGAAAAATCCCAGGCCCAGGCTGGGACATGAACCGGGGATCTTCTCATTGTGAGGCGACAGTGCTAACCACCGATCCACTGTGCAGCCTTAACAGGGAGATTTGATGCTTAAATCTTACTGAATAGTTTTGGTGCCAAAACTAAACCTGATAGTTTTGGTGAATAAAGCTAACTAAAGTAGTTTTGAAACCAAACATAACAAAGTACCTTTGATGCAAAAAAAAAAAAACAAGACAGTCTGGTGCCGACACTGAACCAAGTGTTTTTGGTGCAAAAACTGAACTTAGTATTTTAGTGCCTGAATCAAACCAAGCAGGTTTGGTGATTAGACCGAATCAAGTACTCTGACTGAGTCAATCTGACAAGTGATTGAAAACAAGTTAAAAAAATGATACAGAACTAAATTTTAACATAACAGTCAGTCAGTCACAGGAAATGAACTCTCCTCCTGTACTGTGACCTTTGACTACAGCAGCCCTTCAAACCACTCATGAAGACTTTGGTCACTTTTACAAACTGGAAGCATTCACTTGTTTCCTTTCAGTGATGCCTACATGTTTTGTATAGATCTGATTTAGGGTCAAGCCACTGATGTGGTCATTTATGTTGGAGGGCTTGTTGGTAAATTGATAATGAACTGTGATCATGACCAGGTCTTGTTCTCTCCATCAGATGCCTGTGATCTCACCCTGGATCCAGACACTGCTCACTGCAAACTCACTCTGTCTGACGGAAACAAGAAGGCGACTCATGGACAGAGGCAGTCGTATCCTGACTTCCCTCAGAGATTTGATGAGGTAGTCCAGGTTCTGTGCAGAGAGTCGCTGACTGGGCGTTGTTACTGGGAGGTGGAATTGAACATAGCCAAAGGTGCTGATGCTACTGCTGCTGTTTGCTACAGCAGCTTACAGAGGAAAGGGAAAAGTTCCTTGAACGGGATTGGATGGAACAACATTTCCTGGTCTTTAGGCCACAAGTGGGAACCAGGACCGGTTTTCTACGCAGAGCATGATGCCAGATGTGTCAGTTACCCTGTTCCTCCTTCTGGCTGCACCCGACTGGGTTTGTACCTGGACTGGTCTGCAGGTACTCTGTCCTACTATACGGTCTCAGCCAACACACTGAGCCACATTCATACCTACCGCACTAAATTCTCTGGGCCTGTTTATGCTGCCTTCAAGCTCTGGACAGAAGGCAGCTACATATTCTTGTGTCTGTAAACTTGGTGTTGCATGATCCATATTAATTTCAGTTCAGCTGTGTTGTAGACAAATGTCATGTATACCTGGATGAATTGTATCTATCTGGACCTTGACCTGTAGTCAGGATCACAATAGTCCAGACTCTGAGTAGCTTTCTCTCTGTTTTCCATGATTTTGTTGTGACCAGTGTCAACCACCAAGGTCTCACAACCCTGATAACTCTTCAGCTGAGGAGTCTGTGTTTTCTGTCCTGCTACTCCTTTATCCTTTAATAAATTACAAAGACAAATTCTGTTGCGCTGTGATTGTTTTTGCTGCGACTCATCCAGATTTTCCACAACAAGCTGATGAAAAGTGCAGTTTCAAAGGGATTCAATAGGCCATTTTCCACTGTAGGAACTTGCAGGTTGCCCCAAATCTTTGTGCAATTTCTGACTGCAGGAACCGTCCAAGTAGAACCTCTTTCAAAGTCGCTTTCAAGAGACATAGAGCAACATATTCCAGGGCTGGTGCTTCTGAGCAGACATAAACTGATTGATTAAACTGGAAATGTGTCAAAATCACTCAAAAATGTTCAAAATCACACTAAAGTTGTCCAATATTTATATATATATATGTATGTATGTATCTATGTATGTGTGTATGTGTGTATACGGACACACACACACAAAAATATACACAAAATAAACAGAGACACCATATTTTTATAGAGAAATAAAAAAAAACCAAAAAGACCAAAAACAAACAAAGATTCAAATGAAATTAGAAAAAAAATTGAGAATTTTTCTACTATAAAGCTGGAGTCCCTGAACGCAACATCAACCTCCTGTGGTGCGTTCATGTTCAGATTGTGGAGCAGGCGCAGTCTGCAGAGCGCACTGGCCGAGGTGCGCTCGATTCATGTCCCCCCGGCCACGATGGGGCGGAGACAGTTTTAGATCAGCGATTAAAAGCGACACTTGGCTGTTGGTGGACGAACAAGGAACATTTTCCATCATTGTCGGTGCCTGTCTTCACCTCCTTCCGTCTCTGCGGGTTCCAGCAGCAGCACCGCCCCCCTGGCCGGAGCTTGTGAACTAATGAAGCGCTCCTCGGTGCTTGTTGTCGGGGAGTCTCTGCCGGACTCTCCATCTCCTCGCAGTGTCAGATGCGTGTTTTTCCATCCGTGCGGAGCTTCTGTGTCTCTGAACGCACCTGGAGCGGAGCAGCAGCGGGATGGAGGCGCCTGTCCGCCGTGGAGCGGCCGCCAGACAGCCGTGATCCCCGGACTCAGCCCCGCAGCAGCCTCGGTGAGTCTTCGGGCCTCCTCCGGTTCTCATATCAGAGGAAACGTTTCTGCTCAGATCTGCTGATTATTTCACCGTGTTCCTCCTCCTCCTCGGTTGTTTCTGCTGTTTTCTGTACCTAACGTCCATCCCATAATATCCCCTGTTATGTTAATTAGAGCCTTTTATCCTAAAAAACAGTCAGAGTGTTTTAATATTCTGCATCAGGTTCTGTTTCTGTTCTAAATGGGCCTCATGCTTCATCTGCACGTCTATTCATTATTATTATTATTATTATTATTATTATTATTATTATTATTATTATTGTTATTATTATATTGCGCTAATTTTACAACATTATTCTTGATCAGTTTTAATCCACAAAGGTGATTTTTTGGAGTTTAAATTAAAAACATGCAGGTTTTCTCTTTTTTTCCTCACTGTAGTAGCTGAAGCGTTTATCCTCTTTCTCTTATTTTTCAGAATAAATCTGGACAACTTTGTTTTCCTTCTTGCTGAGAGCCAGATTGATTCCATTCTGATGTGCAGCCAACAGCCAGTTAGCTTAGCTTAGCATAAATTAAACCCAAATACCAGTGTAGTGTCATACAGGAGTAAAGAAACCAGAAAATATTGATGTTTCAGAAGCTGCAGGCACAGAGTTTAGAATCTCTCAGACCGAATAATCGACGGTTAATCAATTATTCAGGATTACATATAGATTATTCCTGGCTTTCAGAAACAAAAAACAAAAAATGTTCAAAACCAGATAGTCCAGATCTGAGACTGGCATCAAACAACACGATAAAACCCAAAGAAAACTCCGCGTTTTTAACTTTTACTCCTCAGGAATCTGCAGCTGGTTGAAGCCAAAACATCTCAACTCTACACTTAAAAATCAACCAGAAATAAAAATCTAAACACGTTTTTTTAAAAATGAAAAATTTGCTTCTCGCAAAAACATAAAAATAGAAAATGCAGTACAAAATTCCTCAGTGAGGAAAAATGAGACAATTCAATGATTAAACCTGGAAGTCAATTTCAGATAATTTAACACAAAACTCAAAAATTTCCTGAGGAGACAAAAATTTGTCCAAAACAACTTAAACTTCGACCGAAATGACATATTCCTCTGATTTGTGAACTTAAAATTGTTATTTTTTTTATTTATGTGAAATAAAAAATAAAAAAACTCAACGCAGTAAAAAGAGCCCACAGTGAGGAAAAATTAGACAGGAGCAAAGGAGGGTTAAACCTGAAAGTCATTTTTAGATATTTTAGCAAAAAACTCAACAAAAATCAACAGATACCAAAAAAAAACTCAAAGCAACTTAAACTTTGGCGTTTTTTCTGATTTGTGAGCTTAAAATCATTATTTTTTACAAAATTTTTGTAGCAGAAATAATCAAAAAATAGTAATTCAACTTGCAGTAAAAAAAAGGGCCACAGAAGGAAAAATGAGATGGAAGCAAAATAGAGTTCAGAGGGTTAAACCTGAAAATTGTATTTAGATTTTTTAACACAAAACTCAAGAATTTCTGTGGGACAAAAATTTGTCCAAAGCAACTTAAACCTCGGCCAAAATGACATGTTTTTCTTGATTTGTGAACTTAAAGCTGTGTTTTTTTATTTTGTAATATAAATAATTTTTTTTAAAAATATTGCAACTTGCCATAAAAAATGGGCCACAGTGAGGAAAAATGAGACAGAAAAACACCCAGAAACCTCTCGGGGGTTCAGAGGCTTGAAAGTCGGATCTTTTTCCACCATGAATACAACAAAAGACCCTACTTTCCTGTGATTTCTGCAGTAATCTCTTGGTAGTTTAATGTTTGTCCTGGTTCTGTTTGAACCCGTCCAGGTCCAGGTCCAGGACTCGTCCTCCTTCATGGCCACTGCAGCATTCTGGGGTTCCGCCGCCTGCTGTTCATACCCGAAGCTGTCCAGGAGCGGCAGCCTGAAGCTGGGAAGACGCTGCTCACCTCCGTCCATGTCGTCCACCCGGAGGTGTTCGGGAGTCTCCGGCCTCAGTGGTGGAGCTGTGTCCCCGGGGCCCGTGGTGGCGGAGGAGGCGGAGCCTCGCGGCGGCGAAGCCAGCCGGGAGCTATTCGAGGCCTGTCGGAGCGGAGACCTGGAGCGAGTTCGCAAACTGGTGACACCGAAGAATGTGAACGGCCGAGACACGGCGGGAAGGAAATCTACTCCGCTGCACTTCGCTGCAGGTGAGAGTCTATTGTAGAGTTAATCTGCAAACTCTCCTCCGTTCACTGTTTTTCTCTCAGATCCAAACAAAAACTCTCACTATACGCTGACGACGTTCTCCTGTTTCTGTCAGGCTCACTGATCCATATCTGAATGAAGTCTCACTATATGCTGACGATGTTCTCCTGTTTCTGTGAGACTCACTGATCCATTTCTGTTGATTAAACATTAATATTTAAAACTTATTCATCCAAATATCTTTTTTCCAATTAATAACAAGACAAATGTTTGAATTGTTACTGTGACAGTTAAAAGACACTAATGAGATTCACATTGTGTTAGGATTCACATTCAGAATATTTTTATTGGCAGATTCAATGAATGGCAGCTGTGAAAATATAAAATATGTCCTCAGAGAAGTTAGAACAGCAGACAACCACTGTTAATGAGTACACAATGTTAACAATAGTTACTTAAAAAACAGACAACACATTCGAGACAAAGCGAGACAAGACACAGAACCATTAAAAAATGAACATCCATCCCATCCATCCATTATCTATACACCGCTTAATCCTCACTAGGGTCATGGGGGGGGCTGGAGTCTATCCCAGCTGACTCAGGTGAAGGCAGGGGACACCCTAGACAGGTCACCAGTCTGTCGAAGGGCCACATACAGAGACAAACAAGCACTCTCACATTCACACCTACGGGCAATTTAGAATGATCAATTAACCTCAGCATATTTTTGGACTGTGGGAGGAAGCCGGAGTACCCGGAGAAAACCCACACATGCACAGGGAGAACATCCAAACTCCATGCAGAAAGATCCCGGGAAAGCCGGGACGCGAACCAGGGATCTTCTCGCTGCAAGGCGAAAGTGCTAACCACTACGCCACTGTGCAGTCCCTAAAAAAAGAACAGAATGGCAAAAAAAACGAAGCACAAAACAATGCAAATGAGACACAAAGTGCCAAAATCAGTGGCGAAACAGCAAAAATGAGACACAAAATAACACAGACAAGAAAAAAAATGGCAAAGACGAGACGCAAAATGACTGAAAAGAGACACTCTGCTTCACTGTCAGGATCATGCATTCACTGTGGTAGTCCTCGCCAAAAAATGACTGATTCAGCTGTGACCAGCGGACAGAAAATGACAATACGACATAAACGAGACACAAAATAGCAGAAGAGTCAAAAAAAACACAAACGAGACAAAAAAATGGCAAAGACGAGAAGCAAAATGACACAAATTAGACACAAGACAACACAACCAAGACACAAAATGATTGGTAAGAGGCTCTCTGTGCCTCACTGTCAGGACTGAGCATTCACTGTTTTAGTCCTGACCAGAAAATGACTGATTCTGCTGTGACTAACAGACAGGAAGTTTTCAAAATGACACAAATGAGACACAAAACAACACAAACAAGACAAAAATTGGCAAAGACGAGATGCAAAAAAGACAAACGTCAAAAACGAGTATAAAATCTAAGTGCATCAAGCAGGTAAGACTTTAAAAAACTGAAAAATAATGATGCAAAAAAGTTTTATATGAAATATGCAGTATTAATAAGTGAATGTTTGAACGTGTCTGTGTTGGTTTCCTTTCTTGGATTGTTACTGTGAATGAAACACGACATCAAACCAAAGTTATTCTGATGAAGGTTTTACTGTCGATGCTTCCTCCCTGTCATTAGCCGGCGCTGCTTTACTGTAAACTTCCTGAATAATTCATGGGGACAGAACGAAGCGAGACACAAAGACGTCTGAAGGCTCAGACGGATTCTGAATAATGAACGAAGTGTTTTTCTCTCTTCGTTCTCCAGGTTTTGGTCGTAAAGACGTCGTAGAATTCCTCCTCCAGAACGGAGCCAACGTTCAGGCCCGAGACGACGGAGGCCTCGTGTCCCTCCACAACGCCTGCTCCTTCGGTCACGCCGAGGTACTGACCAATAACAGCTTCTTAGCCTGACTCCCGTCTTGTTCTAACTCACTGTGGTTCATTTTAAAGTCCTGCAGCTCTGAGGAACCAGAACATCATGAAGAAGGAGAGAACTCAGTAATGTATTCTGGCAGTAGTTGGAATGATGGAAACCAGAGGACAAGTAAACCTTTTATGATTACTTTACAAAAAATACAGTCAACCAGGAACCAACTCGTCCAACAAAAGGAGACACTTACTGTAGATATAGAACTGTTTACGTTTACAGCCTCTACTCACTCTTTTTGTTGTTTTCTTTCTCATTTGTGTCTTTTTGTGATTTATTTTTATTCTTGTGTCTCATTTTTGACATTTTGCATCTTGTCTTTGCCATTTTCTGTCTTGTTTGTTTCGCTTTGTCATTTTTATTGTTTTGCGTCTCATTTCAGTCATTTTGCTTCTCGTTTGTGTTGTTTTATGTTTAATTTGTGTTGTTTTGTGTCTTGTCTTTGCCATTTTGTCTTGTTTGTGTCGTGTGACTGATTTTTGTTGTTTTGTGTCTCATTTTTGTCATTTTGCGTCTCGTCTGCCATTTTTTGTCTTGTTTGTGTCATTTTGTGACTCATTTTTCTTGTTTTGCGTCCCTTTTCAGTCATTTTGTGTCTCAATTTTGTCATTTTCCGATTTTCTGTCTGTTGGTCACAGCTGAATCAGTCATTTTCTGGTCAGAACTACCACAGTGAATGCATGGTCCTGACAGTGAAGCACAGAGGTGGAATATGATGAACTGGAGAATCAGTTGTGTTGAGTGTATTTGTTTTTTTTACATGAAAAACCCAACAACATTTTGGTACATCACCTCTGTGGGTTCCTGAGAAGCAAAAGTTTAACTCTTGGAGTATTTTTCTCACATTTTATTAGAATATTTGCTCATTTTCATTTATCTCTCGAGCCAGCAGTTCGATGTTGGGGTTGATACCACTCTCAGATCTGTTCTTTCTGTAGGTAGTTGCACACGTGGCGGCACAGATTTTTAAATTTTTTTAAAGAATTTCGATTATTGTTTGCAAATTTTTTAAATAGACATGTGGAATGAAGTTAATTTGATTGAATGTCACAATTTTGACTTCAGATTTGATTAAGTTTTCAGACAGGTTATTGGTTCAAGGTGGGTCAGAAAGGAAAGGAAAGATTCTTTGTGTTTTTACTGATAAATGTTGTCACATTTTTAAAGATAAAACACCTTTTTGTGGTTTTGGCAGTTAAACATTTAAGAGTTTTGCAGCGCTGTGTCTTGTTGTTTTTGTCCAGGTGGTGAGTTTGTTGCTTCATCACGGGGCAGACGCCAACGCCAGAGACAACTGGAACTACACTCCACTCCACGAGGCGGCGATCAAGGGCAAGATCGACGTGTGCATCGGTATGAAAAACAGCAAAAACCAGCCGACAGTAGAAGCTGGTTAAAGTTAATGATTCTTGACAGAATTTGGGGATAAATTCACTAATCAGCTCTTTTAAATGCTGCTGATAGGCTGCAGGATCCACATCATTTAATCAAAACACACAATAAAGTAGCTGTGAGTAGATTTAATGAATGGAAATGTAATAAAACAGCTGCTGTAATGTAAAATATGTCTACACAGAAGTGATAACAAACACTGTACATGAATAAACACCTAAAACGCTGCTGACAGCTCCATGTAGTTGGATGTAGTTTATTCATTCTGCATTGTGATTCACAGTTTTTATGATATTTAGTGTCATTTGTTGACTAATCTACCATAACTAATAAATCAGCAGAAGTTAAAACTGAATATTTTGTTATATTTCTGCACAAATAAAGTTCAGAGCCTCATAGAAGCAGCTTAATGCCTGATTTTGGACTCTTGTGTTTGTGTTGTTTGTGTTTATGTTTGTGTTATTTGTTGTTTGTGTTTATGTTTGTTATTTGTCTTTGTTTGTATTGTTTGTGTTGTATTGTTGGTTTGTGTTGTATTGATTGTGTTTGTGTTGTTTGTTGGTGTTTATGTTGATTGTTTGTCTTCATATTTGTGTTGTTTTTTGTTTATGTTTGTGTTTTTGTTTGTGTTTATGTTTGTTTGTATTTATGTTTGTATTTATATTTGTGTTTTTGTTTGTATTTACGTTTGTATTTGTTTGTGTTTACATTTGTGTTTATGTTGTTTGTATTTATGTTTGTGTTGTTTGTGTTTATGTTTGTATTTACGTTTGTGTTTATGTTTGTGTAGTGTTGCTGCAGCACGGTGCCGAGCCAACCATCAGGAACACTGACGGTCGGACGGCTCTGGATCTGGCAGAACCTTCGGCCAAAGCCGTCCTGACAGGTGAGCAGCTCCAACGTTACCTGTTGTCTGAAATATCACGTTCTTCTCCCTGATTTTAATGTAAATATCTTTTATATTTCTATACTTGTTTTACATCTTCCCTCAATTTTGATGTGGCTTTTCAGTTATATGTGATCGTCTTTTCCGCGCTCATTTTCTAAAGCACTGCAGCTCGTCACAGATTTTTTAATGTTCTAAAGCTTTTCGTTTCCAGCACCGACTGATATTGTGGTTCCACTTGATTTATGGTGCATTAATAAAACAAAACATAACAAGCTGTACTTTGTGTTACATTAGATAGAAAATTAGAAATAATGTATTTTCATAGGAAAAAAGCCTGTTTAAAGTGTTAATAAACAATTGGAAATTATTAGCTAACAGTATGGCTAGTATTATAAACTGTCAAGTAACAGTTTGGCTAACAGTTAATATTGTCAGCTAATTGTATGGCTAGCATTTGAAACTGTTAGCCAACATTTTAGCTAGCAGTTGACTTTCTCAGCTAGCAGTTTAGCTAGCAGTTTAAATGGTGAATTAAGAATTTGGCTAACAGTTGAAATTGTTAGCTAACTGTATTGCTAGCAGTTTGAATTTTAAGAAAACAGGTGGCCAACAATCATTAAATTGTCTGCTAACAATTAAATTGTCTGCTGAAACTGTTAGCTAACAGTGTGACAGAGATTTGACATTGTTAGCTACCAATATTATTAAATGCTGAACTCCTTAGCTAACAATATGGCTAACATTTTAGTTTCTGATTCTTTTGTTGCATAAACTGTCTTCCTTAACCAGCTGTTTGACCAGTATAAATCAGTGGTTAACTGGAAGTCTTCTTAAATTGAACTTAGATAAGACTGAGACACTAATTGTTGCCCCAGAAAATAGGATTCCCCTGATTAGGCATCACTTAGGCACCTTAGGCTCGTCCATCCAGTCTAGTCTTCGTAATCTGGGTGTTGTCTTTGACTCTGCCTTGTCTCTGGAGCAGCATACAAAAAATTTAATTAGAAACTGCTTTTTCCAGCTCAGGAATATTTCTAAACTGAGAGCTCTGGTGTCTAAAGCGGAGCTTGAAATGATCATCCACGCCTTCATTTCCTCACGCTTAGATTACTGTAACAGCCTTTTTACCTGTCTGAGCCAGAAAGAACTTCATCGCCTACAGGCTGTTCAAAACTCTGCTGCAAGGCTCTTAACCCGCACTAAAAAAAGAGATCACATCACTCCCATTTTAAAAGAACTTCATTGGCTCCCAGTTCATTTTAGGATTCATTTTAAAATTTTAGTTATCACTTTTAGAGCTCTAAATGGACAGGCTCCAGCCTATATTTCTGATATTTTAAATTTCTACAAACCAAAACGTTCTCTGAGATCCTCAGGCCAAGGATTGCTAGTCATTCCCCATACCCGCTTTAAAACCAGAGGGGATCGAGCCTTTCAAGTAGTGGCCCCGAGGCTATGGAATGCTTTGCCAACATCTCTGCACACCTCAGATTCTGTTGAGTCCTTTAAAAGACAGCTGAAGACCTGGCTTTTCAGTCAAGCCTTTAGCTAGGTGGTGTTGCTGTGACAATTTTGTTTGTTTTCTGTGTTTGTGCTTATGGTTGTGTCACTCCTTGTTTTTTCGCTGATCGATTTTACTGTGAAGCACTTTGTGAACTTCATTTCTGTGAAAAGTGCTATATAAATAAACTTTACTTACTTACTTACTTACTTGTTCAGACAGTAGGTGAATGGATAGATGTTATTTACCTGCTTGACAGTTTCTCCATCCTCAGCAGCGTCTCACTGACAGCGTAACGTGTCAGTCTGCAGATTTTGACAGCCGGCATTTGCGGCCCAGTAGAGTCTCCAGATGCTCCGGACCAACCACACCCTCACCGTAATGGCATGTCATGGTGAGCCCAACGGACCCGACCATCCCACCAGGCATGCCGCATCCCCCGCCGTCCTATTTCCTCTGGAGTATGGTGTCCCAGGTGTGGGAGAGCATGAAGCCTCCCTCATCCCTGTTCATGGCTCTCTCTGCCCGCCTCCTGATCTCCATCGCCTCCTTCATCCAGCACCCAAAAGACAATATCGATCAGAACAAGTGCGATGTCATCTACGAGATACCATGCAACTCTTGTAATAACACATACATCGGGGAGACAGGGAGAACATTTCACGCAAGGAAAAAGAACATCAGAAGGAATGCGAAAAGGAAACAGCAACACGACTCACAAGATCTCAGAAAGAAAAGGCACTACAGGAAAATCTCAAATCTGCAATATCTGACCACTGCAAAAGGAACAATCATGTTATGGACTGGGACGGAGCAAAAGAAGAAAACAAACTGAAACACTGGATGAAGGAGGTGATGGAGATCAGGAGGCGGGCAGAGAGAGCCATGAACAGGGATGAGGGAGGCTTCATGCTCTCCCACACCTGGGACACCATACTCCAGAGGAAATAGGACGGCGGGGGATGCGGCATGCCTGGTGGGATGGTCGGGTCCGTTGGGCTCACCATGACATGCCATTACGGTGAGGGTGTGGTTGGTCCGGAGCATCTGGAGACTCTACTGGGCCGCAAATGCTGGCTGTCAAAATCTGCAGACTGACACGTTACGCTGTCAGTGAGACGCTGCTGAGGATGGAGAAACTGTCAAGCAGGTAAATAACATCTATCCATTCACCTACTGTCTGAACAAAAGAATCAGAAACTAAAGTATCAATAAGAAGACATGATGAACGTTTTTGAGCTAATATTGCTAACAGTTGAACTCATTAGCTAACAGTATAGCTAACAGTTGAACTCATTAGCTAACAGTATAGCTAACAGTTGAACTCATTAGCTAACAGTATAGCTAACAGTTGAACTCATTAGCTAACAGTATAGCTAACAGTTGAAATTGTTAGCTAACAATATAGCTAACAATTTCAATGGTTAGCTATATAGTTAGCTAACAATTTCAACTGTTAGCTAACAGCTGAAATTGTTAGCTAACAGTTAAAATTATTAGCTAACAGTATAGCTAACAGTTAAAATTGTTAGCTAACAGTACAGCTAACCTTTGAAATTGTTAGCTGACAATATAGCAAACCGTTGAAATTTTTAGCTAACAATATGGCTAACAGTTGAAATTGTTAGCTAAGAGTATAGCATTACATTAGGTTTGTAATTACTGTATGATTTAAGAGTTTGGCATCTATAAAGAGTATAACTGTTTACTGTATACTAACTGATGTTTCTTTTATTGTTTGTGATTTTATCAGATTTATTTATTTTATTTATTTTTGTACCTGCTTCATGTTAAAACTTGGAAAAGAAAAGATGTCAGAGTCGATTATTGACACATTTTGTTTCGTTTTTCTTGTTTTTCAGGTGAATACAGAAAAGATGAGCTTCTGGAGAGTGCGAGGTAAAGTACCGGGTTAACGGCTGATAAAACAACTCTGTTTTTATAGTTTCCCAGATTCTAAATGAGCTGATATTATTACAGATCATTTTTTCAAGCAGAGATGGCCAGATCTCTGGAGTTTCAGCTTCTCAGATGTTATTTTTTTAAACCATTTCTCAGATAAAAGCTGCTCTCTGAACAGCTGCTTGTTTAATCATGGAATAATGACTGTTCTGTATTGAAAGTTGTGGATGTTGTTGTGAAACAGGAGCGGTAACGAGGAGAAGCTGATGGCTCTGCTGACGCCGCTCAACGTTAACTGTCACGCCAGTGATGGACGAAAGGTTTTATATATATTTCATTAAACTTTGGGTATACAAAGACAAGGATGTTGATCAGAATAAAGATTTAAATTAAAAATTTAATTTAAATGGTTGAAAATGTAGTTTAAGCTAACTGATGAATGATTGGAATATATAGTTTAAAATAATGAATAAATGGTTGAGATATTTACTTAAAAGTAAATTAAAAATGGATGAAATATGTAGTTCAAATAATGGATAAATAATTGAAATATATGGTTTCAAATACTTGATAAATGACTGAATTATTTAGTGGAAAGTAATAAATAAATATGTTGTTTAAAATTAGGAAAAAATGATTGAATTATTTTGTTTAAAGTAATTTTAAAAATAGCAAAATATATAATTTAAAATAATGGATAAGTGATTGAAATATATAGTTTCAAGCAAACAACTAATTATTAAAATATATAGTTAAAAATAATGGATAAATGACAAATACAAAATATGTATATTAAAATAAAGGGCAAAAAATTTAAATGCGTAATTAAAAATGATGTGCAAATAGTTAAAATGTAAATATGTGGATATGTGATTGAAATATGTATTTGAAAATAATTGCTAACTTTTTAAAATACAAAGTTTAAAATAATGGATAAATTACTTATTATGTAGTTGAAAATAATGCCTAAATGACTGAATTATTTAGTGTAAAGTAATCAGCGAAGAGGTGAAATATGTAGTTTAAAGTAATGGATAAATTACTCATTATGTAGTTTAAAGTAATGGATAAATGAGTGAAATACATAGTTTAGAACAGTGTTGAAAGAGTTAATTAATGCTGAAAGTAGTAATTATGGGGTTGAACTCTAAACCTGGTGGAAAACAACTGAAGCTCTTATAGGAGTAATCAGTTAATCTTTGAAATGATTAGAAATAATGGATGAACAGTTGAAATGTGAGAAAGTCATTGATAATGGATAGAAAACTAGAATTTATGGTCAAATTGTTGATACGTGGGTTAGAATTGGTCAAATGTGGGTTTGTGCTGAGAATCAGTATTTAGTGGTTGGTGTTGTTCATCATTAGAGCCCACTCAACGCTACTTGCAGCTTTAATTATTGATAATATTATTGATGGTTATGGATGAAGGCTGGTTTGTGCTGAGAATCAGTAGTTAGTGGTTGGTGTCATTCATCATTAGGGCTACTTGCAGCTTTAATTGTTAATAATATTTTCGATCGTTATGGATGAAGACTGGTTTGTGTTTCCAGTGTTTTTCTCTTCAGTGTACTGATGGTTGTGTTGTTGTCGTTTCAGTCAACACCGTTACACCTGGCAGCTGGTTACAACCGAGTTAAGACTGTTCAACTGCTGTTGCAACACGGAGCCGATGTTCACGCCAAGGACAAGGGGTATGACACCTGGACTGGGGTTACCTGGCCCACGTATCTTAGTGCTTTAATACTTTTCAGGCACTGCATTTGTTGTTTCTGAGCCAAATCTGGAACAAGAATTCCTTCAGGATTGATCTGGTTTGATCTGATCTGATCTTAATAAGTGTATGTTTTATGTAATGTGTGTTTAGGGACCTGGTTCCTCTTCATAACGCCTGTTCATATGGACACTATGAAGTCACTGAGCTGCTGGTCAAGGTCTGTTTTTATTCTATTCTATTCTATTCTATTCTATTCTATTCTATTCTATTCTATATTAATTTATATCCCTGTGCAGCATGGAGCCTGTGTAAACGCCATGGATCTGTGGCAGTTCACTCCTCTGCATGAAGCTGCTTCCAAGAACCGTGTGGAGGTAAAAGTTTATTTCTTTTAGAGAATTTAAAGAATGTTTCTGCTTTATTTCATCCTGCTGCATCCTCCATTACTGAGTCTATAGTGTCTCGGACAAATCTTAAGCCATTTTGACACTTTATTGTAATTTTGAAGAACCTTTAGGTCATTTTGGACAAAACTTAAGCCTTTTTGACACTTTGTTGAAAATTTTGAAGATGTTTTAGGTCATTCTGGGTAAATTTTAAGTCATTTTGGACACTTCATTGTAATTTTGGAGACATTTTAAGAAATTTTGTCCAATTTTGAGTCATATCAGATACTTTTTTAGTAATTTTTGATCAGTTTTAAGTCATTTTGGACACTTTTTTAGCCATTTTGGAGAAATTCTAAGTAATTATGGACACAATTGTGATTTTGAAGAAGCTTTAATGTCATTCTGGACAAATTTTTAATTGTTTTGGAAAAATCTTAAATCATTTTGACACTTTATTGTAATTTTAAAGACGTTTTAGGTCATTTTTGTCCAATTTTAAGTCATGTCAGATACTTTATCAATTTCAGGTCATGATGGACAGTTTTTTAGCCATTTTGGTGAAGTTTTAAGTCATTTTGGACACTTAATTGTAATTTTGACGAAGCTTTAGGTAATTTTGGACAAATTTGGGCACTTTACTGTAATTTGAAAGACATTTTAGGTCAGTTTTAATCAATTTTAAGTCATGTCAGATACTTTTTTAGTCATTTTGGGCAAATTTTAAGCCATTTCGGACACATTTTTAGCCATTTTGGAAAAATTTTATGTCATTCCCTGTGAACAAATCTCAGCAAACCCATTCATTTCCAGTCTGACTGAAAGGAACAGGATGTTTCACCCAAATGAATTAGTTCTTTTTGGCTGTTTTGTTGTAATTTGACCACTAGATGGAGCTCCAGCATGTTAAATTAAGTAATAGGGTGGTTAAAGGCAGAAGCTGCAATTTTGGGCTTTGATTTTAAAAGACGCATAAAACAGACAGTAAACCTGAGAGTTGTGGCTCCTGTTTGGTGTTTGAAACGGGTTTATGTGTTGTTTTTACCTGCGTGTCTGTACAGGTGTGTTCTCTGCTGCTGAGCTTCGGCGCTGATCCCTCCTTCCTGAACTGTCACAATAAAAGCTCGGTGGACCTGGCTCCGACCCCCCAGCTGAAGGAGCGTCTGGCCTGTACGTCCCGTCAGGAAACATCACCACACGCTGGTTTTATACCGGCTTTTAAACGTATTTTGTGACCTTCTCTCGTCAGATGAGTTCAGAGGCCACAGTCTGCTGCAGGCATCCAGGGAGGCCGACCTGCTTCAAGTCAAGAAGCATCTGAGCCCAGAAACCCTCAGCTTCAAACATCCTCTCACTCAGGAGACGGCGCTGGTGAGACGCCGCTTTATCGTCTTCCATTTATTTAATCTGAATAAACCCTCTGGAGCCCAAAACCTGCTGCTGGGTTCGAAAGACGACTTTTCTCTAAAACAAAATTCAAAAATAACACCATTTATCAAAGCAGGAAACTGTAGCAACATAAAGACTTGTTGGATTTTCAACTTCCTGTTGGTCCTGAACATGTGTGGAAAAAACTGCGCTTAAAATCGTTTTTAGTCTGTTTGGAACTGTTTAAGTCATTTTGGGCAAATTTTAAGTTATTTTTGGAACTTTTGTAGTCATTTTGAAGAAGCTCTAGGTCATTTTGGACACTTTATTGTAATTTGGAAGACATTTTAGGTCATTTTTGTCCAATATCAAGTCATGTCAGATACTTTTTAAGTCATTTTTGATAAATTTTTGGACACTTTATTGTAATTATGAATAAGTTTTAGGTCATTTTTGAACAATTTCAAGTCATTTCTGATACTTTTTTGTCAGTTTGATAAATTTTAAGTAATTTTCGACACTTTATTATAATGTTGAAGAAGTTTTAGGTAATTTTTGATCAATTTTAATTCATTTTGGACACCTTTGTAGTTTTTTGGAGACGTTTTAAACAATTTTGGACAATTTATTGTAATTTTCAAGATGTTTTAGGTCATTTTTGATAAGTTTTAAGTCATGTCAGATACTTTTTTGGTCATTTAGCCATTTTGGAGAAGTTTGGACAAATTTCAAATCATTTTGGACACCTTATTTAATTTTGAAGATGTGTTACGTCATTTTGGACAATGTTTTAAGTTATTTTGTGCACTTTATTGCAACTTTGGAGGCGTTTTTGATAATTTTGGGAACTTATTAAATGATTTTTGACACTATTGTAATTTTGAAAAGGCTTGAGGTCATTTTGGACACGTTATTGTAATTCTGAAGAAATTTACTATCATTTGGACAAATTTTAAGTAATTTGAGACACTTTTTTTTTTAGCCAGTTTGGACACATTGTAATTTTGAAGGAGTTTTAGGTTATTTCAGACACTTTTATAATCATTATGGAGGAAGGTTTGAGTATTTTTGGACACTATATTGTCATTTTGAAGAGGTTTTAGTTCATTTTAGAGAAATCTTTAGCCATTTTGACACTTTTTTAAATTTTGAAGACGTTTTAGGTAATTTTGGGCAAATTTCAAGTCATTTTGGACACTTATTGTAGCTTTGAAACATTTAAGGTTATTGTGGACATTTTTTTAGTCATTTTGGAGAAGTTTAAAGTCATTTTGACTTTTTTTTAGCCATTTTGAAGGCATTTTCGGTCATTTAAAGCAAATATTAAGTCATTTAGGACACTTTTTTAGTCATTTTGGACAAGTTTTAAGTCATTTTGGACAAAATATGAGTAATCCAGGACAAACTTTGAGTCAAAGGTCCAGAATCTGTAAAACCACATGTATAATATTGATATTTATACAGATCATAAGTGTTTTTGTGTTGTCAGCATTGTGCGTCGGCGTCTCCGTACCCAAAGAGGAAACAAGTTTGTGAACTTCTGCTGAAGAAAGGAGCCGACGTCAACCAGAAAACTAAAGAGTGAGTTCATTTTGGGTTTATTTAGAGATAAACGAAAGAAAACGGAAACCAAGAATCTAAAACCTGAACCTGTTTTATTAGTTTTAGACATTATGCAGCGCTTTAATATGCTGTATCAGTGAACTGACCCGACTGTTGTGATGTCACTGTGTTTGTGATGTCACTGTGACCTCAGCCTGCTGACCCCCCTCCACCTGGCGTCAGAGAAAGCCCACAACGACGTCATCGAGGTGCTGGTGAAGCACGAAGCCAAGGTGAGCATCGGCAGACACATTAGCAGCAGCGCTAACCCCCTGAGGCTGAGCTCACCTGTGGCCTCGCTGCAGGTGAACGCCGTCGACCACCTGGGCCAGACGCCGCTGCACCGGGCCGCCCATGCCGGTCACCTGCAGACCTGCCGCCTGCTGCTGACCGCCGGCTGCGACCCCATGCTCACGTCGCTGCAGGGATTATCACCGTCGCAGCTGGGCAACGAGAGCGTGCAGGAGATGTTGCAAGGTGCATCCCATCACCAATAATCACTGCTGTTGATTTCACCTGTCTGACTCTGAAGGCAGGTGGTGTTTACGAAGTATGTAGACAAACCCTTTACACAAAGAGATGTAAGACAACAAAATCCGACCCAGAATGACAAAACTGTGACGCAAAATTACCACAAAAAGACGTAAAGCAACCAAATTTGACCCCAAGTAACTAAAATGTGACACAAAACGACCACAAAAAGATGTACAACAGCCAAAGTTGACCCCAAATGACTAAAATGTGACACAAAACGACCACAAAAAGATGCAACACAACCAAATTTGACACAAAATGACTAAAATGTGACACAAAGACATGTAAAACAATCAAATTTGACATAAAAGGACCGAAATCTGACATGAAACACCAAACTATGACACAAAACAACCACAAAAAGATGAAAAATTCACCAAATTTCACACAAAATGACCAAAATATGACACAAAACGACCACAAATACACGTAAAATTAACCAAATTTGACCCAAAATAACTAAAATGTGACACGAAACAATCACAAAAAGATGTAAAACAACCAAATTCGACATTAAAGGACCAAAATCTTACATGAAACACCAAACTGTGACAAAAGGATCACAAAAAGACTTTAAATTAACCAAATTTGACACAAAATGGCTAAATTTGGGCACAAAACACTTGACTGTGACTTCAAAAGACCAAAATGTGATGTGAAACAACCACAAAAAGGTGTAAAACAACTAAATGTGACACAAAACGATCACAGATAGACGGGAGTTTTAACTAAATATGTGATGTTTGAAGCTACATTTCATATTTTGTGCTGGAAACATTTCAGGCAGAACATTTTGATTTGATAATTTGAGATTAAATACCTACATGTAGAGTTCTTTACGTATTTTACTGGATTAAACTCCTCTACAAAGAGTCATGTCTTGGTTTTATCGATCAGTGTTTCTGTTTTGTGCTGATATCTGTTCGTCTCCCAGCAGAAGGAGTCCTGATCGGGAACTCTGAAGTCGACCGGCAGCTGCTGGAAGCTTCCAAATCTGGAGATCTGGAAACAGTGAAGGTAGTTTTATTCACTGTCTGGAGGTTTTTTCATTTCATCACCAAAATGTGTTAACTCCTGTTGATTTATTTCAGCTCTGCTTTGACTTTTAGCTCTTGAACTTCTCAAATTAAAGCATTTATTTTGTTATTTGGGAGCAAATCTGTCCAGAAACCCAAAAAACTTGACACAAAATGACTAAACTGTGACACAAAACATCAAACTGTGATGTAAAATGACTACAAATGTAACCCAACCGAATTTGACAAAAAATGACTAATGTGTGATGTGAAATTACCACAAAAAGACGTACAACCCCCAAATTTGACATAAAAGGAAAAAAATGAGTCAAAACACTGAGCTGTGATGTAAAATGACCAAATTGTGACACAAAATGATCACAATAAAATGAAAAACAATCAAATTTGACACAGAACTACCAAAATTAGAGACAAAATTACCACAAAAATATGTAAAACAACCACATTTGACATAGAAGGGCCAAAATCTGACATAAGACGCCAAACTGTGACACAAAACAACCACAATGAGACGTAAGACAAATCACCATGAAGAGATGTAAGACATCCAAATTTGAAACAAAATGACCAAATTGTGACACAAAACGACTAAACAGAGACGTACGACACAAAATGACTAAAATGTGACGTGAAATTATCACAAACACGTAAAACCACCGAATTTGACATAAAAGGAACAAAATATGACAAAACATTTTACTGGGACGTAAAATTATCAAATTGTGATGCAAAATTACCACAAGACGACATAAAACAACCAAATTTGACATAAAAAGACTAAAATGTGACATAAAAGGACCACAATAAGATGTAAAAGAACCAAATTTGAACCAAAATGTGATGCAAAATGACCACAAAGAGAAGTAAAACAACTTAACTTGCCACATGAATTCCCTCTTTCATTCCCCTCTCTTCGTTTATAGAAGCTGTGTTCACTGCAGAACGTTAACTGTCGGGATGTTGAGGGTCGACAGTCGACGCCGCTGCATTTCGCCGCCGGTTACAACCGCCTGGCCGTGGTCCAGTTCTTGCTGCAGCACGGAGCCGACGTCCACGCCAAAGACAAAGGGTGAAGAGCTTCCTGACAGAATAATGAAGTCATTTCAGGCACTTTCTCAATCATTCTGGAGAAACTCCGAGTCAAAGGTCCTGAAGCTGCTGCTTGGAGTTCAGAGGGTTGAAGGAAAGCCACATGAGTAGAGTTATTATTTTAGATCAGCTTTGGACATAAAAGCACCAAAACTGGATACAAAACAACCGCAAAGAGACATAAAACAACCAAATCTGACACAAAACACCAAGCTGCGACTTAAAATGACCACAGAGAGACAAAAAATAGCCAAATTTGACACAAAACGACCAAAATTTGAATCAAAATGATCATTATAAGACGTAAAACAACGAAATTTTACATTAAAGGAACAAAATCTGACACAAAACAACCACAAAGACACATAAGACAATCAAATTTGACGCAAAATGACTAAAATATGGTGTGAAATGATCATAATAAGATGTAAAACAACCAAAACTGACACAGAACAACTAAAATCTTACACAAAACACCAAAATGTGACGTGAAATGACCAAATTGTGACACAAAACAACCACAAAAAGACGGAAAACAACCAAATCTGACACAAAACGCCAAACTGTGACACAAAATGACCAGAATATGACGCCTAAGATAAAGGGTGAGGAACATAAAAATGTGCTGAGCTGAAATGTCCAACTGCTGAGTAAGACCTGTTTTCTCAAAGACCTTCCCTCCATGTTCCTTCTCCTCAGAGGTCTGGTTCCGCTCCATAACGCCTGTTCATACGGTCACCATGAGGTTGCAGAACTGTTGGTTCTTCATGGTGCCGTCGTCAACGTGGCCGACCTCTGGAAGTTCACGCCTCTCCACGAAGCTGCCGCAAAAGGAAAATACGACATCTGTAAACTCCTGCTGCAGGTACTAACACCAACGGGTCCACCATGAAGAACCCAGGTTCTATATTTTGGTTCTGCCATAGATTTATTAAAGATCTTCTGGAAATATGACAAAATCTGCTGGGTCATAAATATCCAAATAGAAATGTTAGTATTTGGTTCAATTTTTCAGTTTCCACCTCAGTTTGGTTCTTCTGGT
Source organism: Amphiprion ocellaris (assembly GCF_022539595.1). NCBI lineage: Eukaryota > Metazoa > Chordata > Actinopteri > Pomacentridae > Amphiprion > Amphiprion ocellaris. The sequence continues at coordinate 7,494,477 of NC_072783.1, forward strand.
TTCAGTCCTCTGGTTTATCTTTGACTCATCTGGACACTATACCTACCGTCAAGCATGGAGGTGGCAGTATCATTATACTATCAATTCAACTGACTCAAGTCTGGGTCAAAAAGACAACAGATTTAGTGGAACGGCACCAATTTTGGTGCCGTTCCACTAAATCCGTTGTCTTTCTGACTTGGTTCTTCAGGTTCTTGATGGGTTTAAGCCAGGACTTTGGGGAGACCAGTCTAGAACCTTCATTCTAGCCTGATGGAACCATTTCTTTACCACATCTGATGTGTGTTTGGGCTCATTGTCTTGTTGAAACATCCAACTGTGTCCAAGATCAACTTTCTGCTGATGGTTTTAGGTTTTCCTGAAGAACGTGGAGGTGATCCTCCTTCTTCATTATACCATTTACTTAGTGGAAAGCTCCAGTTCCACACAGCATGACACTGCCACCACCATGCTTGATGGTAGGTTTGGTGTTCTTGGTGGTAAAAAGAAGTCTAAGACCTGCCTAAGACAGTTTGAAACCAAAACTTAAACCAATTTTAGAAGCAGTCGGAAACCAGTCCTGAAAAAGTCAAAAACCAGTGCAAAATCAGGACTAAAATCAAACCTAAACTACTCCTTAAAAAGTCCAAGACAAAGACAGTCCTCAACCAGTCCTAAAAAGGTCTCAAACCAGTACAATATTGGGACCAAAACCAAACCTAAACCACTCCTAAAAAAGTCCAAGACCCACAAGACCGTCTGGAACAAGTCCTCATTCAGGACCAGATCCAGAGTAAAATAAATTCTAAATCAACTTTAAATCACATCCAAAACCAGGAGAACCAAGACTGAAACCAAACATGAACCAGTCCCAAGAAAGTCCAGAACCAGTCCAACATACAGTCTAAAACCAGTCCTGAAGCTCTTCTAGAAAGCCCCAGAACACGATACTGCCACCTCCATGCTTGATGGTAGGTTTGGTGTTCTTGGGGTTAAAGGCCTCACCTTCAGTTTTTGTTCCATCTGATCTCAGAACTTTCCTCCAGAAGACCTTTTCTTTGTCCATGTGATCAGCAGCAGACTTGAGTGGAGCTTTAAGGTTCTGCTTCTAGAGGAAGAACTTCCTTCTTCATGGATCCTCTAGAACCCTGTGGAGACTGACAGCTGTGTTCCAGCAGCTTCTCATTCATTCAGACCTGCTTTCTGATGGTTCTTGGTTGACTCTTGACCATCCTGACCAATCGTCTCTCAGCAGCAGGTGGTAGTTTGTGTTTTCTTCCTGATGGTGGCAGTAACACAACTGGACCATGAACTTTATTCTGACAAACAGATGATTCCGGATTTGAAGCTGCTTTGAAATGGCTCCAAGTGACTTTCTGACTTGAATTATTTCAGATGTATTTCCAGGCACCTTGGACGATTCTGGAGTCAATCTGGAGAGTTTTTGGGTCAGTCTGGGCAGTGTTTGAGTCATTCAAGATATTTTCAGTCACTTTGGAATAGTTTTGCATAAATTTGGACAAATTCTGAGTCAGATTTAACTGTTTTTGTGCCAATTTGGGCAAGTTTTAAAAATTTTATGCATATTTTAGTCAATTCAGACAACTGTTGAGTGAATTTATGAGTCAGTGTGGACATCTCTATCAGTCAGTTTGGACCATTTTTGCATCATCTCAGGCAACCTTTATTTCCAGCACCCTTGGACTATTTTTGAGTCAATTTGGGCAATTTTTGAGGTAATTTGGTCAGTTTTTGTGCCATTTTGGACAGGTTTTAATCATTTTAGACATGTTTTTAGTCACTTTGGACAATTGTTGAATGAATTTATGTCCGTGTTGACATCTCTTAGTCAGTTTAGGCTTTTCCAGATCTTTGCTGAGCTCCTCAGACTTTCCTACTGTAGTGTTTGAGTCTAATGAGTGGATCTAATGGTTCTATTTAAACTGGATTAGAGGAGTCAGCAGCTGTAGTCGACTGGAATCACTCAGGAGATGTTAAGAGGCCATGAAATTAAGAAAATTAGATTAATACGACTTTCTACATCTCCAACTTTAGTTCTCGAGCTGCTTTTTGTTCATGTTGAAGGTCAACAAATTTAAAAGCCCAAACGAAGGTCGGTCTTATCCAGCAAAAGTTCTTAGTAAAGTTCCTGATTCTTTTTCTTCCTCCAGCATGGCGCTGACCCGACCCGGAAGAACCGGGACGGTAACACTCCTCTGGATCTGGTGAAGGACGCCGACACGGACATCCAGGACCTGCTGCGAGGCGACGCCGCCCTGCTGGACGCCGCCAAGAAAGGCTGCCTGGCCAGAGTGAAGAAACTCTGCACACGAGACAACGTCAACTGTAGAGACACACAGGGGAGACACTCAACACCACTGCACCTGGCAGGTAAGTAACACACCTGAACAGGTACAGAACACACACCTGAACAGGACAGGTACCTAAACACACCTGAACAGGTAAGTAACACACCTGAACAGGTTCATAACACACCTGAACAGGACAGGTAGATAAACACACTACCTCCAGTAGTTCTGTTTGCAGGATTCATCAGGATAAAGTACTTGTTTGTCTGCCTTTTCTTGTGTTTTCGTGCTGCAGCTGGTTACAATAACTTGGAGGTGGCCGAGTTTCTGCTGCAGCACGGAGCCGAGGTGAACTCTCAGGACAAAGGAGGCCTGATTCCTCTGCACAACGCTGCCTCCTACGGGGTGAGAGGAGCAAAACACCTCAGTGAAGACTGGACTAAACTGCTTGTAAATAATAGAGAATTTAGATCCTATAGGATGATGCACACTTTCTAATCTTAATGTTTTTGTTGTCATTTTTGTGGCCACCAGTGGATGGTGCTTGTTTATTTTTTATCAACTATGGATGCTGTATCTGGCAAGTCTCACAACACAAACATGTTTTTAGAATGTGAATATGTAGCTGTGCCTCAGTGAGCTCCTCCCTGCAGCGCCCCCTGCTGTATGGATGAGGACGTCCACGGATCATTTACTTGTAAATGAGTCTCTCGTTAACTAACGAACTGATTTCCTGTGGTTTCGTTTTGGCAGCACGTTGACGTGGCAGCGCTACTCATCAAATACGACGCCTGCGTCAACGCCACCGATAAGTGGGCGTTCACGCCGCTGCACGAAGCCGCCCAGAAGGGCCGGACGCAGCTGTGTGCCCTCCTATTGGCTCACGGCGCCGACCCGTCGCTGCGGAACCAGGAAGGACAGTCGCCATTGGACCTGGTCACGGTACGTCTGATTTAAAGGGACAGTACGCCTTAAAACACAAAGTTCTTATTGGGTTATTCCATCTCAGCTCCACTCATGAACAGAAAGGGGTTTTTTTAATCATTAACTGTGAACATTTAAAATGATATTTCTGACATTTTAACATTTAAGATAATTTTAGAAAACCTTCAGCCTTGGTCAATTTAATTTAGCTTTTTTTGACAATAATTTACAACAAAGCCTCTTTCATGTCAACATCAAACAGCTTTCTACAGAATAATGTCAGTTTATCAAAATATATCCATATTATTACATTATAAGTGGTTCATTCCATCTCAAAGAATTAAATTTCGACCTTTTGGAACATAAAATGTGAATATTTATAGAGATATTTATAAAATTTTACCCTGAAAAACCCCAAATTTTACAAGATGCCTTTTATTTTGGTGTCATATTTGCTCAATCAGTGCAGCAAAACTGACATTTTTTCCATTTTTCTGACCAAATATTTCATATTAAAGTATTCCGTATGTTTAGTTTGTGTTATCGTGACAGAAAATATCACTAGCTGATGTCTGCTTTATCAATATTTTCATTATTTTTAACATATTTTAACTCAGATTATTTGGTCTACTTGTCTGATATTCCAGATTCTGAATCAGTGTCATTATGAAAAATAAAAGAGAAAGTTTCAGGTTTTTATCTTTAATATTTACTCAGATATTGTCATTCAAACAGGCACAAAATTCAACGTGAGAAAAAAAACTCAAGGTATTTTAATATATGGAGCTAAGATTTCACTAATATCTTTATAAATATTCATAGTTTATGCGGTGAAAATGAAACTGTTGTGAATATTTTTTTCTCTCCTGCTCTCTGTGCTCACTTTTACTGCAGCTGGATTTCTAATATTTCAAATGTGCAACAAAAACGTGGAAGCAATTTTTCAAAAATCTCAAAGGGTCTGAAATAAGAAGCTAAAAGTCCACAGATACTTTAATCAATATCTGTATTAGACTGAATTCTCTGGATCCAGAGAATTTAGCCACATTTCCATAAAATTTAGTTGTAATTCCAGAGTTCAGTTGCTTTACAGAGAATTCAGTCGCATTTACAGAGAATTCAGTCGCATTTACAGAGACTTCAGTCGCATTTCCAGAAAATTCAGTTGCATCTACAGAGTTTATTCACATTTACAGAGAATTCAGTCGCATTTACTAAGAATTCAGTCGCATTTACTAAGAATTTAGTTGCATTTACAGAGAATTCAGTCGCATTTACTGAGAATTCAGTCGCATTCACAGAATATTTAATCGCATTTACAGAGAATTCTGTCGCATTTACAGAGACTTCAGTCGCATTTCCAGAAAATTCAGTTGCATCTACAGAGTTTATTCACATTTACAGAGAATTCAGTTGCATTTACTGAGAATTCAGTCGCATTTCCAGAAAATTCAGTTGCATCTACAGAGAATTTATTCACATTTATTCACACATCACATTCACATTCCCCAGAGACACATCTTCTGCACTGATCGGAGAACGTCAGGTTTTTTTCTCAGACTTTCTTCCTCCTCCTGCAGGCCGATGATGTCCGAGCTCTCCTCTCGGCAGCGATGCCTCCCTCGGCCCTCCCCGGCTGTTTCAAAGCTCAGGTCATCAGCGTGGCGACGGCGTCCTCTGTAGCTCCGCCCTTCGTCCCACCTCTCCTCTCCTCCTCCTCTTTGTCGTCTTCATCCTCCTCCTCAGATCTGGACACTGCAGCTTCCACCAACAGTGACGTCGCTGCTGCTGCAGCTGCAAACTCCTCATCTTCATCACCGGCAGTTTCATCGTCCTCGATGTTTCCTGAGACGTCGGCCGCCGAGGCATCACTGAGCTCTGAGAGGAAAGAGGAAGGTGAGAGATGTTTAGTCAAAATCTGTCCACAATTATTCAACAGTTGCTGAAAATTATTCATAATTTGTCCTAAATGTTTTAAAACTTGCCCAAAATAAAAAAAACTTGCCAAAAATGACCTAAAACACAACCAAAAATGTCTCAAAAATGGTTCAGAATTACTCAGAATGTGGCTTAAATGTCTTAAAACTTGTCCAGAAACTTGAAACAGACCAAAAATGACTCAAACTTTGTCTACTGCTATTCGAAAATTGCTGAAAATGATTCAAAATTAGTCTTACATGTCTTAAAACTTGTCCATAAAGACTTAAATTACTCAGTTTGTCCAAAACAACCAAAAGGATTCAAAATAACTTAAAACACGACTACAAATAACTGAAAATGTGTCCAAAATGACCCAAAATCTGTTCACAATTACTCAAAAATTGTTGAAAATTACTCAAAATTTTTCGAAAACAACCAAAAGTATCCAAAGTAACTAAAACACGACCAAAAATGGCTCTAAATCTGACCACTATTATTCAATAATTGTTGAAAATGGCTCTAAATTTGTCCTACATGGCTTAAAACTGGTCCAAAATAACACAACGTGTCAAAAATTACCTAAAACACGACCAGAAATGATGATTTTGATAATTTTGTGTCACATTTCATGTTGTTTTACATCTTTTTGTGATCATTTTGTGTCAGGTTGTGGTTGTTTTATGTTTTCTGGCACGTTTTCTTCCACATTTTGGTAATTTTGCGTCACATCTTGGCTGTTTCACGTCTTTTTGTTGTTATTTTGTGTAACATTTTCAACATTTTGCATCATAATTTAGTTGTTTTGTTTTGCATCAAATTTCTATTCATTTTCTGTCACATTCTGATTGTTTTATTTCGTTTTGTGTCACATTGTGGTTGTTTTATGTTTTCTGTCACATTTTGATGACTTTGTGCCACACTTAAGTTGTTTTATGTCTTATTGGGGGTTTCTTGGACAGAATCTGGTTGTTTCATGTCTTTTTCGTGTTACATTTTGTTGTTTTTGTCACTTTGTGTCACATTTTGGTTGTTTTATATTTTCTGGCAAATGTTTTCTATCACAGTTTGGTAGTTTTGCCTCACATCTTGGTTGTTTTACATCTTTTTGTGGTTATTTTGCATCAACTTTTGGTTGTTTTACATCTTTTTGTGGTCATTTCATGTCTCATTGTGGCTGTTTTACTTCTTTTGGTGGTTCTCTTGCACAGAATCAGATTGTTTTACGTCTTTTTGCTGTCATTTTGTATCTCATTTTGGTGAATTTGTTTCACATTTCCAACATTTTGCATCACAATTTAGTTGTTTTGTGTCTCGTTTTGTTTTTTTCACATCATACTTTTAGTCATTTTCTGTCACATTATGGTCGTTTTACGTCGTTTTGTGGTTGTTTTGTGTCACTTTGTGGTTGTTTTGCATCACATTCTAGTTAAGAATGAACCGAACTTCAACCTTTTACCCGTCAGTATTAAATGTTGTGTTTTTTGCCACCAGAAATGTTGTGTTTGTTATGACAGGAATGTGTTGTGTGTTCCAGATTCTGAGCTGAGCATCTGTCAGATCCTGAAGAACCTGGGACTGGAGCATCTCCTGGAGATCTTCCACAGGGAGCAGGTCAGAAAACATCTCAGTCTGGAATGTCCTTTTATGATACAGAACAATGGAAAGCCTCAGTTTTTCTGCTTAAACCCAGATTCACAGAGATCTCAGTCCACTGGAAGCAGCGTGTTTCAGACATAAAGCTAAATCTGGACTGTTTTATGGTTTATTAACAGATTACAGAACAAACCAAGACAGAAAGCACTTTAAACTTCAATAAATGTGATGTAAAATGTTGTAAAAAATGTTGTGTTTCGTGGTTTTTTGTCATTTTGCGTGTTGTTGCTTTGTGCAACATTTTGTTTTACGTCTTTTTTTGCTCGTTTTGTGTCACATTTCACCATGTTTTGCTTCTTTTGTGATCATTTGGGGTCCGATTGGGATTGTTTTATGTTTTCTGGAAGACATTTTGCAGCATTTTGGAAATTTTACGTCACATCTTGGTTGTTTTACGTCTTTTTTAGGTTATTTTACATCTTTTTAAGATTATTTTGCGTCTTTTTAAGGTTATTTTACGTCTTTTTCAGGTTATTTTGTGTGACATCTTGGTTATTTTACATCTTTTTAAGGTTATTTTGCATCTTTTTGTGCATATTTTTCATCGCATCTTGGTTGTTTTACGTCTTTTTAAGGTTATTTTACGTCTTTTTATCGATATTTTGTGTCACATCTTGGTGGTATTACGTCTTTTTAGGGTTATTTTACATCTTTTTGTTGATATTTTGCATCACATCTTGGTTGTTTTATGTGTTTTTCAGGTTATTTTACATCACATTTTGGTTGCTTTCCATCTTTTTCAGGTTATTTTACATCACATCTTGGTTGTTTTACATCTTTTACAACTGATAATCCTCATGATTGTAAGTTTCCTTCAGTATCTCAGTAATCCAGTAAAAGACGTTTGTATATTCATGGTACGCTGCAGACAGGAGCTGCTAGCAGATAATTCAGCTGCTTTTATTAGACTTGATGAACAAATCCCGGCTCTCCTGTCACCTTTCATTTGTTTTCTGTCATCTAATTGGCTCCCAGACAAGCTGTATGTTGATTTTTAACATGTTTCCAAAAGATTTTCTTCCATTTTTACACCAAAAAGGTGAATTCTGTTAAAGGTAAAACGCAGAGATCCTTATTAAAATGAAAAAGAACATGTGTGTGGAGGGGATCTAAGTTACAGAAGCTGATTTCATCTGTAATTATTTCTTTGGAGGAGGTGGAAGATGATTCAGAGACTCTTCAGACTGAATTCTAATAGCTGACTGGTGCAGATAACATTTACATCACCTCCTCCTACTGAACACAGAAGTTCTGATGATTAATTACATTTTTAAAAAGCAGCAACATGAAGAACGGAGCTGCCACAAAAACAGGTTCATCCACAGGTGCAAAACTGACAGAAAATTTGTGGCAAAACTATTTAAAATGCGTCCAAAATGACTCAAAATCTGTCCACAATTATTGAAAAATTGCTGAAAATTACTGAAAATTTGTCCAAAATGGCTTAAAACTTGTCCATAAAGACTTAAATTACTCAAAGTTTGTCCAAATCAACCAAAAGTATCCACAATAACTTAAAATACAACCAAAACTGACAAAAAAAATGGTTGAAAATTACCCATTTGTCCTAAATGTCTTAAAACTTGTCCAGAATAACAAACATGTCAAAAATGTCCTGAAACACGACCAAAAATGACTAAAAATTGTCCACCGTTATTCAGAAATTGCTGAAAATTATCCATAAATTACATAAATCTTGTCCATAAAGACTTAAATTACTGAAAGTTTTTCCAAAATACCTTAACACATGACCAAAAATGACTCAAAATCTGTCCACAATTATTCAAAATTTGTCCTAAATAGTTTAAAACTTGTTCAAAAAGACTTAAAAATTTGTCTTAGACGACAAAGTTTATCCAAAACAACAAAGTGTGTCAAAAATGGCATAAAACATGACCAGAAATGACTCAATATGTGTCCACTTTTGTTCAAGAATTGCTGAAAATGATTCAGATTAGTCGTAAATGTCTTAAATCTAGTCCAAAAATAACAAAACTTGTCAAAAATGACCTTAAACACGACCAAAAATGTCCAAAATGTAGAGAGTTTGCCCAAGATTACCCAAATAGCTCCAAAATAATCTCAAGCTTTACCAAAATGACTGAAAATTTGTGGCAAAACTATTTAAAATCTGACCAGAATGACTAAAAATTTCATGATTATTCAAAAATTGTTGAAAAATGTACAGAATATTGTGTATTTGTGGTTATTCTGCATAACATTTTTTATTGCTTTGTCCATTGGTTTGAATAATGGAGCTGCAACCAACAGGTTCATCTGCAGGCGCATCTCAAATTATTAGAATATTGTAAAAAGTTCCTTCATTTTCTTGGTGTGTGTGTGTGTGTGTGCGTGTGTGCGTGTGTGTGTGTGTGTGTGTGTGTAGATCACCCTGGATGTGTTGGTGGAGATGGGTCATCGTGAGCTGAAGGAAATCGGCATCAACGCTTACGGTCATCGACACAAAATCATCAAAGGAGTCGAGAGACTCATCAGCGGCCCTCAGAGTGAGGACACACAAAATACACACACACTGAACACACACTTAATGCACACAATCTGAACACACACACACACACTTCAGCACAAACACTATGCAATTACTCAGACACACACTCCAACACACTTTAGAGTTACACAAGCCACGAAACTACACAAACACTCCAACGCGCACACAATCTGAACACACACACTTCAACATGCATATATTTAACACACACATTTCATCACACTCAATATACACACAGATGCTTCATCAAAACACACAGTCACACACTTCAACACCACACAATTAGATTTCAATACACACTCCAACACACACTTCAGCACACTTCAGAGTTACACAAGCAATGAAACTACACACACACACACACACACACACACACACACACACACACACACACACACACACACACACACACACACACACACACATACACACACACACACACACACGTTAACAATAGTTCTATTGATGTGTTGGATAATGCTGATCTATAGCGTGTATTTTGAAATCTGTGCACTTATACATAAATTTATATATGAGTACAAACATATCTATATTTATATATATTATTATGTGTTTATTTAGATATTTACATGTTTATTTGTATATATTTATTCCTTTATTTGTATATTTCTATGTATTTAGGTGTGAATCTTTACCTAACTCTGAACACACGTTTATATATTTATGTGTTTTTAATGAGTATATTTATGTATTTATTTATATATTTCTGTGTATTTAGGTGTGAATCCCTACCTGACCCTTAACACACGTTTATATATGGATTTATATACACTACCTGTCAAAGGTTTGGAGACACATTCTCATTCAAATGAATAAGAAAGTGTCTCCAAACTTTTGGAAGTTATTTATATATCTATTTATGTATTTATATTTTTATTTGTGTATTTCTGTGTATTTAGGTGTGAATCCCTACCTGACCCTGAACACAGCCAACAGTGGGACGATTCTGATCGACCTCTCAGCTGATGATAAAGAGTTCCAGTCAGTGGAGGAGGAGGTACTGATGGTTATACAGATTTATATACCGCTTATTATACCGATCATTGTACCGATGGTTATACTGACGGTTATACTGATGGTTAAACTGATCGTTATGCTGATAATACTAATATTGATTATCAATACAGGGGAGCTAAAAGGTAAAAGTCACAGGAAGAACAAAGCTGCAGTACATGTGGTTCATAAAGAAAAGAACAGAACAGTGAAATCACAGCACAGAAGACAAGAAACAGAAGTTTTATAAAAAAATAAAAGTGAAGTGAGAACCCTTTAGAACAGCACCAGTTCTCCATGGAACTCCTCCACAGCTTTTAGTTGTCGGCGGGTTGTTTAGTTGTTCTGGATCAGTTTTAGAACTACCGTAGTAGAACAGGTTTTTCACTGGTGTCTTACCTGGTTTGTGACTAGTTTTTAGACTTGCTTTTGGACTTTGTGGACAGTTTCTATCTTAGTTTTGGACTGGTTTTATTTTCTTTCTGGACTTGTTTTTTTTATTGGTGTCTATCTTGGTTTTGGAACTGATTTTAGACTGTCTTGTTTCAGGACTTGTGTTTCAACTGGTGTCTCTTGGTTTTAGACCTGTTTTGAACTGTTTTTTAACTACCTTTGGACTAGTTACAGTACTGTTTATTTGTGTGCTTTTGAATCTGGTTCTGGTCCAACAGGGCTGCTTTCTAACTTGGTTTTGGAAATGTTTGACCTTGTTTCTTAAGGGGTTTTGGACTAATTTCTAACTCATTTTTGGAGCTGGTTTGGGACTGGCTTTTCAATGGTTTCTGATTGGTTTGGGGCTGGTTTTGGACTGGTTTCTGACTTGCTGTCTTGCTTGTGGACTTCACTTTGGAAATGTTTTGGACTCATTTCTAACTTGGTTTTGAACTGGTTTAGGAATTGGTTTGGACTGTGTTTTAGACCGGTTTTGCCCAGCGTTATGCTGGCTTCTAACCTGGTTTTTGACTCTTTTTGGAAGATCATGGAACTCATAACCACAGTTCTTCAGAATCAGACCAAACTGGACTGATTTTGGATTTGTCTTGGGGCTGGTCTCTAACTTCACTTTGAACTGTTTTTGACTATAGTTGTTGTGAGATCAGGACTCCTTGTTCTAAGATAAGTTGTATCTACACACAGCCTTTAACAAATAAAGAGTTATTTCTCACATGATGTTAAGATTGAACCAGTGAAAAGCTTGTTTGTGTCGATCAGATGCAGAGCACGATCAGAGAGCACCGAGACGGCGGCCACGCTGGAGGAATCTTCAACAGATACAACCTGGTCAAGGTATCGGTTATTTAGACTTTACTGGATTTGTCTGTGTTGTAGTAAAAGTTACTAACAACGTCTGTGTTTTAGATCCAGAAGGTCTGCAACAAGAAGCTATGGGAGAGGTACAGCCACCGCAGGAAGGAGGTTTCAGAGGAAAACCACAACCACTCTAATGAACGGATGCTCTTCCACGGTCAGAATATGAAACTGTAGGAGGTCTAGGTGTAGTGACTGTAGCAGCAGGAATAGACAATAAATGGACTGCAGATGGTAAAACATTTTCCAACATGGCCGAACGTTAGCATTAAATGCAGCAGCAGTGATGGTAGAAGTAGTTCTAGCAGCAGTACAGGTAGCAGTAGTAGTAATGATGATAATGATAGATATAATAAAGAAGCAGTAGTTGTAGTAAAAGTAACAGTTACAGTTGGGTTTTTTGTTCAGATCTGGTTTCTAAATTTTATTTGAGCTGCTTTGAACCGATGTAAAGATGTTTTTGACTTTTTTTGTGGCCAAGTTGGTCCTTATTTCTAATTTTGTAACTTGCTTTGGACTTGGTTTTTAAACTGGTTTTGGAGTGGCTTCAAACTTGGTTCCAGACTTGGTTTTTGGACGTTTTAGATGAGTTTCTGACGTGGTTTTAGGTTTGGTTGTGTACATGTTTTAGACTAATTTATAAGTTAGCTTCAGTTTTGATTTGGGACATATTGCAGACTAGTTTCTAACTAGTTTCAGGCTTTTTGACAGGTGTCAGACTATTTTTGAACTTAGTTTGGATATGTTTTACACTGATTACCAGCTGAGTTTCAGCTTTGGTTTTGGGCATGTTTTAGACTAGTTTCTCGCTCGGTTTTGGATATGTTTTAAACTAGTGTTGAACTAGGTTTGGGATAGTTTCTGACGTGGTTTTGGACAGGTGTTACACTCATTTTTAATTTGGTTTTGTGGCTGTTTTTGACTATTTTCTAACTGTACACATAATAACAACATGTAATCATAATAGTAGAAGTAGTAAAGCAGCAGTAACTGCAGTAGGAGTGGAAGTTACAGTAGTACAACAGTAGTAGTAACAGCAGGAATATGTGTAGTAGAGGTAGCAGGAGCATACATGAAGTAACACCAGTGAAGACAGTAGTAGTATTAACAGCTGTAATGTATTATTCAGAGTTTTAATTGCACCGTTTCTGTACAGGTTCTCCGTTCGTCAACGCCATCATCCATAAAGGCTTTGACGAGCGCCACGCCTACATCGGAGGGATGTTCGGCGCCGGGATTTACTTCGCCGAGAACTCGTCAAAGAGTAACCAGTACGTTTACGGGATCGGAGGAGGGACGGGTTGCCCTCAGCACAAAGACCGGTCCTGCTACATCTGCCACAGGTACAACACCTGGACTCCGCCCCCTGGACTCCGCCCCCTCCTCCACCAACACCTGTATTCAGACACATCAGCTGTTAATGTGGCATTTCATACAGTCACTACGGCTGTTACAAATAGCAGACACATTTAATGTAACATCTTCTAAAACTTGTTTGTTAAAAGCACCATATACACATCTTCACATTTACACTCAAACCGAGATAAAAATCAAGTTACATCAGGTGGCAGCTTAAGGCCTGACGACCACCTCGACCTTTCTACTAGAGATAAGGCCTCTAAATCCAGCAGTACCAGATACTATAAATGCTGTACACTACAGTCTTTGCTCTTTTTGTCCCTCCAGGCACCTGTTGTTCTGCAGGGTGACTCTGGGTAAATCCTTCCTGCAGTTCAGCGCCATGAAGATGGCTCACTCACCGCCGGGTCACCACTCGGTTACCGGCCGGCCGAGTGTCAACGGACTCGCTTTGGCCGAGTACGTCATCTACAGAGGAGAGCAGGTCAGGATGTTTTCCATCCCTTCATACCATGTGCTAGTAGAACCGCTGGTAGGAATGTTCTGATCCAAGCTCAGAGATCGACATCGAGGTTGATCACTGTGTTTTTCAACTTATCGGTATCAATATGGGCTTTTATGTCCACTGTCACACTGGTGTCTTAAATTATTCTTAATTCATGAAGTATTATCATTCAGTAACTGATCAATTTATAATTGTAAATGAGCATGTGTCATTTGTCCTGTGCTGATTTTGCTGTTTTTAATCCATGGATATATTAAAGGCAGCAGTTGGATGCTGGTTGGAGGTCATTAAGCATCACAGAAGACTTTGTCATGGTGCCCCCTAACTAGTTAAATCCCCACAATGCTTTCTGTTTGACCTCACCTCCTCTGGTCTCTACGGTATTTAACAATAAGAGGCTCCCCCTGGTGTAACAACCAGGTACTACAGGTAATCTACAATACATGAACTGTGTATTTTCTCGGAAAATGATATCAGAAAATCTTATATCGAATGAGTCAGATTGAATCAGTGGCAGAAAAACTTAAGAGACATCCCTGTTTTTTAAATATTTATTTGTCCTGCTCTCTCTAACAGTAAAATAAGAAAAATATAAAAAGAATTGCAAAGCAACAATGAAATTACCTTGTCCATTCTCCTCTCTGTTTATAATAATCCCTCTAAAATACCCCGACTTTCTTGTATCTTAAACTTGATGGTCTGCAATCTAACATGTCTTCCCCTAGTTCATTCTAATGTTAATACATTGAGATAGAAGAAGGTGGAATGGGTATTTATTCTATAATTTTGTGTTACAGACTGTAAAACCTTCACTCAAATCTGACAGTTCCCTTAACATCAAATATTGTGCATCAAATAAATGACAAAGTTTCACCCCCCCAAAAAAACTCATCCGATCTCCCTGTTGAATGCTATGTGAGTGTGGTCTGGTCACATATAACTGGAATAGAACAGAAAACCTTTACTGTCATTGTATTGTGCAAAATGTTCTGGTTAGTAAGACAGACAGATACAAAGAAAACAACCTCAAAAACACAAAACTGACAAATAAATAGAGTAAATAGATAATAAATGTTAAAATCTAAGTGTATTATGTCACTGGGTTGAAGTCTGAATGACACGTGTTTGGAGTTGCACACATTTTAAACCAGTATTCAGCCCTAATGTAACCCACTGACTACATGGGAAGATGCTGGTATAGTTTAGATTTGTGGTTAGTTTTCCTTTGTGTCCTACATACAGCAGCAGGATGACAAACTGTCACTGTATAAGTAGAGAGCACAGACAATAGGACATGTAATGTCTTCTTCTGCTGAAACATGAGTGGCTCTTCACAATCCGCCATCAATAGACGTCCACTCAAGCAATCAGCGGTGCTGTGAGTGGTGAAATTACAGGCGGATGTCGACCATCCAGCTGATAGCAACACTGAAGAGATGAAGAGGAGCTTTAAAGCAGAGCTGCCGGCTGCTTTTTGCTCTACTAATATATTGTTTTCTTCCTCTCAGTCGTTTCTCTGAGATTCTGCGATCGTCTCACAACGTTGCTGATTTGGTTTCTGTCGACCAGCAGCAGAATATTAGATCTGATCTCTGAAGTCTGTTCCCTAGCAAAATGTAAACCATTTCAATGTCTGTCAGCTCAGTATAAGGTTAGAGGCACCAGCTGGTTAGCTTAGCTTATCATACAACTGCTAACACGGGGAAACAACAAGCTAATCCACCTAGCAGCAGCGCTAAAGTATACTGAAGAACACATTCTTCGTATTCATGCACTGAAAGATGAATATGTCGTATTGTTAAAACTATTGATAGTACATAACCACTCTCAACAAGAATGCAGGGAAAATCAAGTCTGAAACCAAGTTAGAAACTAGTCTAACATCCATACAAAAGTAAATCTGGAGCCAAGTTCATAGTTAGTCCAAAACACATCCAAAACCAAATCCGAAGTCAAATCAGAAACTAGCCTAAAAACCCGTCCCAAACCAAGTTCATAACTAGTCCAAGACACATCCAGAATCAAATCTGAAACAGTATAGAAACTGGTCTAACACCTATCCAACACCAAACTTGGACCAAATTAAAAACCAGACTAAAACATGTCCAAAACCAAATCTGAAACCAAGTCAGAAACTGGTCTAAAACATGTCCCAAACAAGTTCATATCTACTCTAAAACACATCCAAAACCAAATCTGAAACCAAGTTAGAAACTAGTCTAACACCTATCCAAAACCAAAATTGGAACCAAATTAAAAACTAAGCTAAAACATGCCCAAAACCAAATCTGAAACCAAGTCAGAAACTGGCCTAAAACATGTCCCAAACCAAGTGTCAAGCCAAGTTCAGAACTAGTATGAAACTTATTCAAAACCAAACCCGAAGCCAATTCAGAAACTAGTCGAACACCTATCTGCCACCAAATTTAGAACCAAATTAAAAACCAGACTAAAACATGTCCAAAACCAAAATCTGAAGCCAAGTTAGAAACTAGTCTAAAACACATCTGAACGTAAATGTTAAACCAAGATGGAAAGTAGTCTAAAACATGTCCAAAAATAAATCTGTTTTCATTACAGTGTAGAATCCAACATGTTCAATGATTGACATTAACAACAAAGCAAAGACAAATGGTAGTTACTGGACACGACTCCAGTTCTATGTAGGAAATAGACCAATGGAGGTTGGTTATTGTAACATGGCATATTTTATGTTGTTGATGGAGATAAATTGTGCTCATTGTCCTCTGATTGGTCTGAGTTTAACCAATCACAGCAGTTTTTCAGGATTTCTCAGAGGAACCTACCATGGACCAGGTACTTTGTTGTACAACCCAAAGGTTCAGGCCCTTTTAGGGTTCTTGCAGTAAAAAAACAGTATAATTATAGTACTAACAGTTATTATTGGTAAAATTGGCACTAAAAATGGCTCTAGATAACAAATTAAAGGCTACATTATCGCCACTTGCTAGCCAGGTAGGTTGCAATATGAGCACTGAGAAATAATCCAATACACAAATCAGCAAATTTATGAAGTTTTTGTACACACTGAAACCAGCATTTTTGCTGCCTACAAACCCAGGCTAGTTTATGAATCTTTGTGCTAAGCTAACTTGTTTCACACAATCACCAAATCTGACAGAGACCACGAACATATAAACCAAATTTCACGTTGATCAATGCAGTGTTTGTTGAGATATGTTTCTCTAATGACAACAATGCTTCATTTCCAGTCGCAGTGAAATATTCTAGATACATCTTTAAGTAACGTAGGGTCGTGGAACTGGAACATGTTTTCATTGACCCTGTGCTATCTGTGCTCCCTTACCTTGTTTTTCTAAATCTTAATACCAAGATATTTATGTTTACTGCAAGTGAATATCCATATCCAGTATCCAAATATCCAATGATCAGTGTCCTCCGTCACTAAACCACATTGATTGATCCCGAATGTCAACGTGCTCACAATAAACCCAACATAAAGCATCATTTTATTAGTTTTTGGTTGTTCTTGGCACCCACAGGCCTACCCAGAGTACTTGATCACCTACCAGATCATGAAGCCTGAAGCCTCTGCAGACGGATGAGGAGGAAGAGGATGATGAAAATACAAAGACTTGCTCCACTAACTGCATGCAAACAGAAAAAAAAACTTTATTTATACAATGTATAAGACATGTAGGTTTCTATCCGATGCCTGTTTTTTTGCTATTTTTTTCTATGGTTTGTTTTATGCACTTTATTAACATGGGTTGTGTCATGATGTGACGTGATGTGACTGTTGATTTCGTCCTTTTGTCACTACAACGGTGTCGTCCAGTGATTTCAGGGTAGAAATGACGAGTCGGTTACAAAACATCTGGGCCGGACGTTCAGAAGGTGGCGACTAAATTTCAAACAAAACACTGAATCTTAGTCCTTAAACTGACACCACTGCAACGATTTACTGCATCGGAACAACAGCAAGTGATCTTTGAAATGAAGTGGTGTAAAAATGGCCAAAAATTAGCTCTGATGTTGTCTCAACCACTCGTCCTTTCTGAAGAGCTAATGGTTGCGCTCTCCTGGCAAACTTTTGTTGTCTGGCAACATCCTAACGAGGTGAAGTGTTGATTTGATTTTATGAAGATGTTATGTGTATATTTATTTTTTGTACAAGCATGTCGGTTTATTAACAGTTATAAAGTGAAAAATATGTCGTTGTTGGGGTTTGAGGCAGTCTGAAGGCCTGATTTATTTGTTTTATCTGAGAGGCTCCAGCCAGTTCAATTCCAATATAAGCCTCTGTTGAATCAGTACAATCACACAAACACTGTTTTACCTCCACAGAGGTGTTTGTTATCCATGTTGCACCCAGCCTGGCTCCAGGTCTCTCAATCTTTAAAACTTCTTCCTCGTTCCATTGTGTTTTTAAGTCATTGTAGGCTGCGTTAATTGAAATGTTTGCTTGTTAGCTGCAACATTCGACAAGCTACTAGCAAACAGTAGTAAGATTAGCTAGCAGTTATGCTACATGAAATGAAGCTTTACCACACTGAATACAACATCGGAAGATTTATGTTCAGTTTTATCTATTTGCCACCTTCAGACAGTGAAAAACATGTAGCTAGCTGGCTGCTAACAAGCTGCTAGCTGGTGTTTGCAAAAGAAAGCTACATGGTGTAATGATAGTATGGAAGTGTGGGTATAGCATATTGATTTCTAGCTTGATTTGATTTCGAAAATAACGTTGTTAGCACCTCCCTACTGAGCAATGCGGATAAACTCTGCTACTGTTAGCAATACCGCTGTCCAACACTGATCAGCCGGTTCCAAATGCAACTACAGCCTTTTTTTTAGGTTTAAATGTCATAAATTAATATTGTGATTGATATTTGGTTAAATGTGGCATTACAACAACATATTTATCCAAACTGCCCACATTGTGCTGAAAAAAATCAGTATTTGATTTGTGTTTTAAGTTTTTTGTGTAGTTAGCACCAGTAAAATGAATCCAGTGTCCGATTTTCTGTACCAAAGCCAGAAAAATGACAACTACTATTTAAAAACAGCTATAATGATGTTTGACTGAACAGTTTTATAGTTAAATATCAGTCTGGCATGCCACTAAAAGCAGTGTTCCAGATAGAAATGATAAAACAGTTGTTAATTTGTTCTAAACAGAAGCCCAAACTCCTCTGCAGCTTTGTTATTCATTAGCATTAGCGCTGTGTTAGCATTAAATTCTGTTAGCTAGAAGCTGAACAGAGCAGCAACAAAAACTTATTGTTTTTAGTGAACTTAGATGAACCCAACAGATGTGTGGACACCAGACATGTTTTTTTTCTCATATATTTCAATATATTTATCCTTTTTAAAAAAAAAAAAAAAACTTAGTGTTTTGGGGCTGCAGCTAGTAGCCTTCTTAGGCAAATGCTGGTCTCTTGCTGTTTTGGCAAAATTAGAAGCTTAATCACACCAGATAATAGTCTGAAACAGCTGCTTTAAGCTTGCTCAATTTATTTTAGCATTTTACAAACATGATCCATTAAAAATAAGCGATGAGGCTTTGCAGTCATTTTTCCACCTGAACTTGTGTGGCCTGCTAGCAGCTAACGACTAGCTAGCTAGCTACATGTTTTTTGTTAGCTATTAATTGAACCGAGCAGCAACAAAGGGCCTCTTAAGTGAGCTTAAATTAATTTAACAGATGTGTGGAAACCAGACATATGTTTTTTTTGCTCATATATTTCAATATTTTTATCAGTTGTTTTTTTTATCTCACTGTTTTGGTGCTATTCCTTGAGGCTAATGCTGCTCTCGCCGTCTTGGCAAAATTAGAAGGTTAATCACACCAGATAAATAGTCTGAAACAACTAATTGCTCAATTTATTTTAGCATTTTAAAAATGTGAGCCATTATAGTTAAGAATTTTACGTCAATTTAAAAACAAGCGATAAGGCTTTGCAGTAATTTTTTCCTGTTCACTTGTGCGGCCTGCTGACCCTAGCTAACTGCTAGCTAGCTACATATTTTTTGTCTGTAGGCAGCAAAACAATAACAATGATTGTCAAATGTATTTTCAAATTAAACAACTAAGAAGAGTAGCTTCTTCTCTCGTAAAACACTTGTCACTCTGGTGTAGCTTAGCTAGCTATTTCTCTGGGTATCAAAGCTTTATTTAATGCAGAGTAACCGCTAGCTTCGCTCACTGCACTGTTTGCCCAACACTGCTAAAACGAAACAAGTTATCTAGGATAATAGGTAAGATAACATGCTAGCTGCTGGCAGATTTTCACAGTTTTTTTTTACAGAATTTGTTTTTACAGTTACGGTGTAAATCTCTGAAAACTGCAGTGTTTGAGATTTTGTGTGACCATCTTTCTTTGTTTTATATTCAGAGGTCTGGAACCAGGTTAGCTCACACATTGGTTTCAGTATAACTCCCCATTAAGTAGAGCCTTGGTGAAATCATTAGCCGCTGCCTGGGACTTAGAAACACTATTCAACTATTAAATTAATAGCGATAGCGCCTCGGCCTGCAGCATGCTAACTGTTCTTTCCTGGGTTTCTTTTTTGTACATTCACTGTTCCGATCAGACTGTAAAACAAAACTGAATGTCATGTATGTAAATTAGCTCTGATTGTTCTGCTGTCGTGACTACTTCTGTCGTCTGCAACGTGAAGCTCATCGGCGCTAACGCTAGCTCAGCAGGTTTCAAACTGGGAGGAAACCAGTGACGGGTTTGATTCCAAAATGGAACAGCGAATATCCCAACTCTGCAGACTGATTCATGGAATAAAATGGTGCTATTTTCAGGATTTTGTGGCATTTTGGAAACAAGCACCTCGCGCTGCTTATTTCACATTTGAAAAAGGAAACACATTTAACCATGAAGTGCATTACAATTATACAACAGTAGGGTGTGTGGAGTGAACAACTTTTCCAGCTTGTAAAAATACAAAAGAATTTTAAAATTAATTAACCCTTTGATGCATAGACCACATCAGGAGATACCCATTTTCCATTGGATTTGGGTTACTTTTGACCCAGGTTATGCATCAAAGGGTTAACATGGAAAAAGAAATAGGTCACATGAAAGTCTAAGAGCAATTGGTAGTTCATAATGTTGACTAATTGATGTCTGTTGCACTTATTTCATATAAATGCCTCAAATGAAACTAATTTTCCCATCATTGATGATTCTGCACAGCTGAAACTGGTGGTTTATATTAATATGCAGTGATGAGACTCAACAGTATTTTAAGAACTAGCACTTTTAAGAGTCACATATTTGAAGTTAATTATTGAGCTGCATTTATTATACAGACTTTAGATTTGGCTGCTGGTGAAGTTCAGCTGTGCACAATAAATGGTGGTGAAACTAACTGCACTGTTAAATTTGATGGTTTAGAAGTTGAAAGAAGTGAACTTGATTAGTTCAGATGTGTGAAATCACTTCTCTTCATTGGCTGGTTTTCTGTCGGTGTCGAGTCTTTCGTCGGCACCTGGTTGGACTTTTCTTCTGTACAGCGGCAGAAAGAATAAATGACTTAATGATTGCATCTGTCCATTTGTTTGAATGCTAATGTTAGCATTCAACTACTGTATCGATGGGGCTAATGGAACTTTGGACCAGAGGTGCACAAATGTTGGCATGAAAATCTTGCTAGCCTGGTTAGAACATCTGGATTTACATCTAAATACTTCCTGTAAAGGCTTACCAGAAACCTAACAGGCTAACTTAACTTGCAGTGAGACTTAATGTTGAGATCTGAGCACAGTGCAAACAAGACCATCTTCAGATATATTACAAGTACATTTACATCTGTTTGAAGAATTCACATTTAAATGAAGGAGAGGGGACAAGAACTCTAGCAATAATAAAGCACAAATGAGCTTTAATCGATAGATTTAATATTTTCAACATTCAGACATGCTAAATTTTCAAAGCAGGCTGAAGTTTAATCACCGAATTCACCCTGCAAGACAAGATAGTTTAGTCAAGACAAAACATCCAGCAGTGTGAACATAATTTTCAAGTGGAGATCAATTTCTACCTCATTTGCCCTTTTCCCCCGGAGTTTCAATCACTGGAGTCTCAGTTGTTGTTTGGGTGACAATGGGGGGTAAAAGAAAGTGGTCGAAGATGTCCGGCGAGTATTTAGAGTGGGACAAGAGTTCTCTAGCTCGCTGGTAGCCGTTACTGGACTGGATGATGTAAGATGAAGGCGCCACAGCGGGAGGCTCGATCATACCCAGTGGAACCTCGTCGGTCTCCCAGGCGTTGACGTCCGGAAAGAGACGAAGTGGACTCAGGTGTCTCAGGAAGGACCAAGGAAGAGGTCCTCCTGCAGGCAGCTCGTCCAAAGGAAGGCCTAGAGTAGATGAGAATCCAGCCCCACCTCCCGAGCTGGGAGCAGCACCACCACTGAAGGAAGCAGATCCAGGACCTGAGTTCCCAGAGTATGCAACTCCAGGGGAGAATGAGCTGTCATAGCCAGGGGTGGATCCTCCCACAGTTGAACCTCCACCGCTGTCTGAACCAGACTGCTGCTGTGCTTGGAAGTCTGGAGTCTTCTTGGGAAGACGGTTGAGGTACCAGGGCCTGAAGGAACGACCTGCTGTGGCACCGGAGGGGTCGGAGCTGTAGCCGTAAGCCATGGCCAACCCTGGCTCGTAGTCAGACAAGAACCCTGCAGCTGAACTAGGAGCTCCCAGGCTACGTGGGGACTGGTTTCCAGTCTGGGAGCCCGTCTGCTGGCCGGCAGCTTCATGCTGCAGGGACACCGAAGGAGAGCGTGGGTCTGGTGAGGCAATGCCCGGCGATTCAGGTCCAATAAGGGAAAAGGTAAACGGGTTGTCTGGACGAGAGACGGCAGGATTAGATTAGAAAGGAGTGAGAAAGCTTTTACACCCAATCCATGAAGTCTATAATGTTGAAACACTGCAAGAGTGCAACTGAAGTTTATGCCACTGAATCCCATAATGACCATTTATTAAAACCAGAAACTGTACAAATCCTCATCCATGACGCACCATTACATCTATAAACCTCAACCAGATCTCAGGTTAAAATTTTATTTCATCAAAAATCACTTCATACTACAGGTCTTATTTAAAAAGTTGCAAAAAATAAAGTATTTGCTCAATCAAGATTCTGTTTCTGCACAACCATGAAACTGGTAGTGGCTGAAGTTTGACAGTCATGTGACAAATATTCTGGCATTTTCTCAGCTGAACTGCAGGCAGTGTTTACACAGCAGACAGAATAGAAATAAGTTAAATCTACATTGTTAAATAACTTCAGCATGTTGAACTATAATTTTTAAAAACAAAGCACCTATGGACACTTGGAAAAACGTTGGACATTTTGATTGGTTTTGCCTTAAATTTGTGTAAATAACTAAAGAAATACATTTTTTTTGTTGATTAATGGTACTATATTCACTATTTATACTGTATATTTGTAAATAGACAGTTTGCACCATCTTTAAGATTTCTTTGCACTGAAAAGGAGAAGCTCTCCAATCTCATTATATACTGTATAATGACAATGAAACATATTCTATTCTGTTCTAGAAATGTGCCATAATGCAAACACTTGAGTTCCCTCTCCTTCACGTTGTTCAGTTTTCATAAAGCTTCATAAAGAGACCCAGAAACTGCTTGGTCAGTTAAAAAACAAAACATTTTGATGTGCAGAAAAATCAGAAAAACTGAGGTCTTTTTCTGAAATTTGCATTCGAGAAGTTTTGCTGCAGGACTGACATTACTGTTGGATTAAGTCAAATTAAAAACAGGCGGTAAAAAGACTGAAACCTCAAAAGCAAAGCAGTAATTTGTGCTAGAATCATAGAGATGGTGACTTACTTGGTGAGTCTATGGGAAAACAAGTACCGATGCTAAACAACAGCAGGCAGATCCAAGAAACCCTGTAAGACAGTTTGAGATGATTAAATCCACCAAACGTTCAGCTCGGTGTCTGGAAAAATGAAGACAAATTCAGTGAACTGACCTTAAAGCGAGCGCCATGTTTGACTCAGAACAGTGATTTCAGCTTCAGCGGCTTTTGCTCATGAGCCTGGTGACGGCTGATTGTAGGAGCTGCTCTGATAAAGCTGCTCTGCACCAATTAGACTCATTACAGACACCTGGAGTCCAATCAGGCTGCAGACGAAACAAACTGAACCGAGAACCAAGGTTTCAGTCTCTGAGAAAACAGCATGAATAAGAGCTTTTTCCCCTCTCATTCCACCAGCTGTGTGAATGATCTGCTTAATTTGCAAATATGCATTTATTCTTGACATCTTGGTGCTTGATCTTCATCTAACTAATGTTTTAGAATAAAGGAAAACCACCTTAAATAGGGACTGAGTGTAATTTGATGACTGTTGCTATTATATATGGAGTGTTTTCTAACTTCCTGTATGTTATTGTAAATGGTTCAAACCCTTCTGCAGAGTTACAGCGATGTCCTCTCTGGTCACAAACCATTCACCAGATGAAGGTTCAGCATCAAAATATTGTGAATAAATGTGTTTTTAAGAGTTTGACATATTTGTTTGAAGCTTCCTGATATGCTTGTTCTTCTTTTGTCTCGTGAAACACTTCTGTTGCTTTAAGCTGTTTAGAATTATCCCTGAAGGATTATCCAGAACCAAGTGACAAAGCTCCTAAAAACAGATGGTTGGAAACAAAAGATCGTTTTATTCCTTTCTGCCTGCAGAGAGCAGAAAATACAGACATGAAAGCTGAACAGTTCACATTATTTTTGGTGAAGGATTTCTGCTTTTCTGAACCTCCACAGTGAAAAATAAGGAGTTCTGCATGATAAGAAATGGTGTGTTTTTAATATCTTTTATTGTATTTTCATAACTCAATTAACCGCATTGGAATTTACAACTTTTCTCGTTCTGAGCACGAGGGCCTCTTTCGGAACTGTCTTAGGGCAGAAAAAATGCCTTCTTCAGGGTAGATATAGTGTGTCCTAGAAAGAAAATCAGAAGTGAGTCAAAGTCTGACAGCAAAAGTACCAGAAAAAATACATAAAAATTTATGGAATATTGTTACCTTCACAAAACTGTAAAAACTGTGAAAATGATGGAAAACACTTGTCAAATACTGACATTTTTGCAGACTGAAATACAGTAAAAGAGTAGAACTTTATGGTCACACATTGTAAAAGAATAAATTACCATTTGTAGATTTTTTTAAATTAGGACATTATTTACCTGGTTTTTCAGTTGTTTTTCGACTATTAACATGTAAATTAATACTTTTTTCTGTGATTTTTCCTATCGACAATTTAACAAAACTAAAAGAACAATAACTCGTTAAAAAAAAGAATCAGAGACTAATTTTTTTATGCTAATATTGTCGGATTAAGTGACCAAAACAAACAGTTTCTAGACGTACCTCCAATTCTAAGTAAGGTCCGAAACAAAGGAAGTCTATGTCAGTCTGTGTGGTGGATAAAACCAAACTCATCTTCTCAGGAGTAAACTATTCAGCTTCGAGTTCTGCACAGCTGTTTTTCAGAACTACTCAGAGGTACCTGGACTTTACTACAGTACAGACCTTCAACAACTGAAAAGATCCTCAAGATACTCTGAGTGGATAGGATTGGTAACAACAACATCTATGGTCAAAAACACAGTAAATACCAGTAGGTAAACAAATTGGAAGCAGATAGTTTTTCAAAATCAGTAACAAACACCACCAGACAAAGCCTGGGGTGGAACCCTCCAGGTAAGAAAAGAGGCCGAAGGACACCTGGCAAAATGATCTACAAATGGACATCATAAGGTTTGTGTATACCTGGACCAGCTGGAAGGAAAAGCTCAAGTTCTCTGGAGGTCCTTTGTTAACAACCTATAAGGGCATAAAGACTCAGAGGAACCAGGACATTACTGAAATGCAGACCTTCATCAACAACTGAAAGATCCTCAAAATACACTGGGCAGATAGGATCAGAAACCAGATATCTATGGTTGAAAATGCAGGAAATATCAGTATATGGAGAAAATTGGAAGAAGATGATTTATGAAAATCAGTGACAAACCCAGACATGGAACTCTCATAAGAGACGACAACGTCCAAAAAATATCTGACAAAGGAACCTACAGACGGACATCAGGCTGAGTTACACCTGACCCAACTGGAAGGAAAAGCCCAAGACCAGGTTCTCTGGAGTTCTCTTGAACAGCCTATATGGGCATAAAGACTCAGAGGAACCTGGAGAATGAACTTTATTCTACCCTTTAGATGGCCTGTAGGCTATCAGACCTCCACTGTTCCATTTCCTACATAGCTTCATCCAGTAACTGGTTTGGTCACTCCAAGTTAGCATGAAGCTGATACTGCATCGCTTGAAAACAGTCAATCCTGTAAACATTCACACCGAGTTCCTGCAGTAGAAAGCTACCATAAGACACCAAGAAACTGGGTTCTTGGGGTCAAATCTGGCAGAATAAAGCTTCCTCACAAGCGACATGTAGTAAATGCCATCTGTTCAGCATTGCCTTGTGTAGAGTCTCAAGTCATTAGAATAGCCGTAGAACACTTTTAGGGTCTTAAAGCTTGAGAACTGAAGAAGCCCCTTAGATACAAAGATGAAATTTCAAAGTCTAGTTGCTTTCTACTGAAGCACCCAAATGTAGGGTTTTGCTTTACACACAAACTAAGCTGTCCTTCAGGATACAAGAAACTAAGGAAGAAGTCTTGGTCAGTGCTCTTTGGCACAGCTAGTCTATAGTAGACGCTGGTCTGCTAATCTTTTAAAAGCAGCTGCAGAACGTGAACCTCATTTGTTCCCTCAGTTGCCCAATTATACTCCATTGATTCCAGATCTAGAGTCAGTTTCACACTGAGCCAGTTGGTAATTCAGAGATACTGCAGAGCAGCAATGTTGGTTTGACAGTTTCAGCCTCATTACAGGCTGTTCTCATCCAGTTAGCAAACTTTTACCCTTTTCAGGTTGAGACACTTAAACGCCATCAGTACAGCAAAAGTCAGACAAACTCAGATTCATGGTTTACTTTAGGTTTATTAAAGATCACTTTGTAGTTTCTTGGAGGTTCTGCTGATCAGTTCCACCTGCAGAAACAAACACAGCAGTCAGTCCCTGAACCAGCAGCTTCTTCTACACTCCATGTTCCAGCTGCTTCTTACCTCCTTAGACCTTGGTTCCAGTTCCTGTTCCAGGTCCTTGGCTGGGATCTCCCGGGTTCACCGGAGAGAAAAACGGGCCAAAGTCATCTGGGGAGTATTTAGAGTGGGAGAGGAGTTCTCTGGCTCGCTGGTAGCCATTACTGGACTGGACGATGTAGGACGTAGGACCACGAACAACCAATGGGAAGGGGTCGGTGGGAATGTTATCAGGGATCCAGACTGAGGGGTCTGGGAGACGGACAAACCTTGGTCTCAAGTCATTTATATCGTAGGAGAACCCCTGTGGGTAGTTAATCAAAGGAGTAAATCCTGCAAATCCAAAGGGCAAAGAACTGCTGAAGAAACCAGAGCCTCCTGAACCACCAGATCCCCCAGAGCCTCCAGAACCACCAGATCCCCCAGAACCACCAGAGCCAGCTCCTCCTCCAGTTCCTCCACCAGCTCCTCCAGAACCTGTTTGACCTGAATCCAGACACAAACCAACATGTTCACGGCTCTGATCCACTCATGTGGACACCAGCAGCTAAATAAATCCACAGCCAGCTGCTGGAGCTGCCTTCAGACACGTTGAACTTCATTTAAAGCTGCTTCAGGTCAACATGTCTGCAGACTCACCTTTAATTAGAAAAGGGTAACAAGCTCCAGAGCTGAGGAGCAGGAAGCAGATCCAGGAGACCCTGTGGAGAGCAGAAAGCAGCCTGTAAATAGCAGCACATGGAAGCCCACCTGCAGCATGAAGCGCAGCAGCTCACCTGAGAACAGATTCCAGCAGCATGTCCAGCTGTGAGAAGAAGCCGAGGCCACAGAGTTCAGCTCCAGCAGGTTGATCAGCAGTGAGGAGGCTGCTGCAGACAGAAGCTGTGAGCTGGAGCTGCAGCTGCTCTGCTTTTATATCACAGCTGCACCTCCAGCAGCTCGTCACACTCATTCAGCTCACCTGGGGAGGCAGGTGAGTCCGTGCTGCGTTCAGGTGGCCTCCGACATCCCACACACCGAGCAGCAGACAGATGGAAGCTCTGATGGAACGTTCTTCTTCTGCTCTCATTTACATGTTCTAATGTGTGTCAACATGAACCATGACATGTTTTATTTATAGACGATGCAGCTTCATTGGAAATAGCAGCAACTCTGGCTCCTCATTCCTTCCATTTGCACGTTAAAGTTTATTTTGTCCATCGGTTTCCTTATTTTACAGACAGGTGATGAATAAACTCCAAAACCTGAATAAATAAGTTCAGAATCACAGCAGATTCTAATAAATTACTGTAAAAATCCAAGTAAATCCTAACACTCATGCACCGTTTCTCCAAAACACAGTTAAAAACTGTAAAATCTGATGCCTCTTTAGAGCAACAAACCAGAATGACAGTTTTTCTGGAGTCACATGCAGCAGCTGATGTTCAGTCCTCATTTATCCTCCTAGAAACCGACAGAAAGCTTCCTAACATCATTCTGACACATTAAATCTTCAGCTGTGCATCAGTTTGTGAGCT
Source organism: Amphiprion ocellaris (assembly GCF_022539595.1). Classification (NCBI taxonomy): domain Eukaryota; kingdom Metazoa; phylum Chordata; class Actinopteri; family Pomacentridae; genus Amphiprion; species Amphiprion ocellaris. Next base: position 7,522,603 of record NC_072783.1, read on the forward strand.
AGGTTTTACTTATGCTAACTTGGAATGGTTAAAGTGAGTTTGTCATGTGGTGTTTGAAAATTTTCTAAACATTACTTTTTGCTTATAGATCTAGTTTAGACATTTTAATTTGATTTCTTTTTAGACAATATATAAGCCTTACTTTAGTCCATTAACACATATATTAAACCTGCTAATATCACCTAATAGCAACACATTTTATGCACAGTATATTTTGCTGCATTAGTGGTGGTGTTTTTTTCAGTTAGCTAGCTTAATAGTTAGCTAACTGCTGATTGCATTTTGTCATTTTGCCGCCTTGCATGTGAGTAAGAACATAACAGAAAAACCCATAACCAATATTTTCCACTGATACACATTAAATGTTATAGTTTCCAGCATTTAAAAGCAGGAACCTGACATTAATAACTGGGTTTCTTCATTATTGAGGCACCTCCTGACAACAGGAGCGACGACATCAGAGCATCACAGGAAGCTACGACGTTCTCTCTGTTTACCGATCGATCGATTGGTTCAGATCCATCAGTTTGTCTGCTGCAGTTTCGTCCTGTTTTATCTCTTGTATTGTCCACTCAGGTCCAGATCCTAAAGCCTTATTAGTTATTGTTTTCCAGACTCTGTTCCGGGTTCATCTGTGGCTGCTTCCTGACTTAGCTGCTAGCTGTTAGCATGGCAGCTTGCCTTCTTGTTTAGTTTTTGCTAAAGAGATGTTTCTGAGACCACAAAGAGAGGAGGCTGCATCAGACCTGAGTGAATTTAATTTAGAGATAATTAGTTAGTACGAATAACGATGCAGATTATCAGAAAAATGCCGAATACTTGCCCTGATATTAGGCCAGGCCAATAATAGGTCTATCCCTAGTTTGTTTAATGTGTCATTCAAGTAAGCTTTCTTCAGATGCAAAGCAGTATTTTGCAAGTTTTCAGCCTTTAAGTGTCACATTAATCAGATTAAAGATGCACACAGAACCTCAGAGGGTCTACATGTTCATCACATTAAGAACTGCACTAATGTGGAATAAAACTGTCTTTTACAGGACACTGAAGGCACCACGACTCTACCAGTCCTTAAAGAATAAAGTAGAAATGTTCCAGAATACTCACTGTACCTGCTAGAACTCTCATTTTTATCATAATTATACAAAAGAGCAGAACTGTAGATAGCTAAAGGTATACTTTACATTATTTTAAAGTCAAAGTCAGCTTTATTGTCGGTTGTGCTACATGTGTACACATACAGAGAACTGAAATTACATTTCTCTCTAACCCTAAAACGTGAAAACTAAAGCTAAAAATTTAGGATACAAACATAAGATAAAAACAAAAAGACAACAACAATCCTAATCTACATAAGAAATCCTAATCTACATAAACATAAAGTGGAAAGTTTACTCTTCTATACCTACTGGAGATGTTTGTGTTCATGAGATACTTGTATGTGAACTAAACACAGTTTCTCTGTCTGTAAACTGTACTTTTATCCATCTCTGTCTGCTACAGGTAGGATTGATTGAGTCATGGCTCTGGATGTTCAGGACTGAAAGTGTAAAGAGTCCAGTCAACCTTTAAACAGACGTTGGAGTTCATTCAGCGGTAAGATCTCCAGATATCCTGTGTGTTCCCATCATGGATTCTTGAAGAACTCTTCAAAATATTTCTACATTGAAGACAAGTTCATCATTCATTCATTCTGTTATGGTCCCTTTAAAAAATGGTGTATTTCACAAAACTATTTGTATTTAAAAAAATGTATTATTGTAAACCGTGTTTCTTTTACAGTGGGTTGTAATTTGATGTTACTTTATGTGATTTCTTACGTTCCCTGATCCTGGACTTGTTTGTTTTAGGTTCTTCATTGGGGTGATACAAAGGTCAGCTGTGCAAAGAAGGCATCTAAACAGGGGTAGAGGGAGAGAGGAAGGGATGGGAGAAGAGGAGGAAAGGGAACAAGGAACATGTAACACACAATTCAATACATGCATGATAAGCTAGATGATACATACGAAGTAGAAGCCAACACTGAAACTGATTCATAAGTTTGCTGTTATGGTGTACGGCTCTGGCATTAAATATACTATATATATATAGCTGGTAGTGAAATTCAAACAGTATGTAGATGAGCTTATCAGGTATAGTAAGGGTGATGCAGAGTAGACTGGTGGAAATGGGCAGCTGGAAGCAGTGAACTGGAGGAAGGTCAGCAGCAGAATCCCACAGTGGACATGATGGAGACTAGGCCGGTTGGTGGGAGAACAACCACACATCTGAAGCATCCAGCTCTGAGACCAGGGACACTCAGAGAAAGGACACGGGAGAAACAGAGTGAGTGTAATGCAATAATGGTATATATATTAAATATAAAGGTAGTTAGAGAAGGGCTCAGTGCATCCAGAGAGGTTCTCCAGCAGCCGAGGCCTGTAGCAGCAGAACTAGGGGCAGAACTAAGGGACGTCCAAGAGGAAGACTCCAGCTCACCCCCTCAGGGTCACCCAGTCAGCCCTAACTATAAGATTCATCAAAACAGAAGGTTTTAAGCCTGGTCTTAAAAATAGAGAGGGTGTCCACCTCCCGAACCCAAACTGGGAGCTGGTTCCACAGGAGAGGAGCTGATAACTGAAGGCTCTGCCTCCCATTCTACTTTTAAAGATTCTAGGAACAACAAGTAAGCCTGCAGTCTGAGAGTGAAGAGTTCTGCTAGGATAATATGGTACTATCAGGTCTTTAAGATATGATGGAGATTGGTTGTTAAGAGCTTTATATGTCAGAAGAAGGATTTTGAATTCTATTCTAGATTTCACAGGAAACCAATGAAGAGAAACCAGTAGAGAAGAAATATGATCTGTCTTGCTAATGTAACCCAGTGGTTATCTAGCCAGCCTGTTATTCAGTGTCAATAGGCACACTGTCTCTTTAAGAGTCACAACAGTAAGCTCTGCTTTACGTTGCAGAGCAGCGACCTCAGAGCGGGAGAGTTCTCGGGTAGCGCTTGAATAATGCTGAGAGGGGAGAAGACATGGCCGAGCTGTAGCCAGTCTCTACTAGCCGTCTTTCACTTCAAGTCACCACTTATATTGTTTCCTGCTAGGTGAGCACATATAATGATGCTATGTGACTGTGCTTGTGTTGAAAAAAAAAGAGGTTGCTGGTGTATGTGTAAGCATGAAGGTGCAAATGTGCATTTTTTTGGTGTTAGATGCTAATCGCGAGCTAACCGCTAATTCATAGCTGAAAGCTAACAGCAAACAGGTTTATAAATGAGTCACTGTAATGATTTTGTTGCTTATGTATGTTCAATGTTGTATACACTGTACATAGTTTAAAACTTTAGCACTTGAATAATACTGAGAGGGGAGGAGACATGGCCGAGCTGTAGCCAGTCTCTACTAGCCGTCTTTCACATCAAGTCACCACTTACATTTTTTCCTGCTAGTGGAGAGTGGACCGAGAGGCTAGCTAGCGATCTGCTAACATTGTGAAGTGCACCGTGCTGGTGGACAGGAGTCAGGCAGAGACCGCTGTGCCCCAGGACTTGTCGCCAGCCATCACTCAGCTCTGCTCATGGACAACTTGAGTATCAGAAACACAAACTTTTCTTCCTATAGAGCGCTACAATATTTTTTTTTGGGTACCCAAATTTTGTTTCCTTTGCTGAGATTTTTTTTCTTTATTCAGAAATACCAAATTGTGGATCACCACAATTTGTGAAGAGTAGTGACTGCTCATTACCCCAGAGTAAAAGGACTGGTTTACTTTTGATAAACATTGCAAAGAGACTGATTGAAAAGAGACATTTTACAAGGTTCTGAGTTGGGATATTTCATTTATATTGTTGGCAACCATTTGTTTTGCAGGACTAAGTTAGATCATTTATATTGAAGCTGAAGAGGGTTTATTTTATTATTATTGTTAATATTTTTTTGTTGTTGTTTGTGTGCTTGTGTCACTAACATGAAAGAACATAATTTGAGTTAAACAAACAGACACTGATTTAAAGGAAAGGTACGTTCCAGTCCATAAAATCTTTTTATTTTATTGGGCTTAGGCAGCATACTACTGCCAGACCCAGAACAAATTCCTGCCGAGTACATTTGCATCTGAACTCATCTTTGTTTGTTGTTATTGAAAGAGGGACAAATTGATACTTGGTTACACTAACGCCCATCAGTACTCTGGCTGCAGTGACAACTGGAACAACTGTAGATGTTTGAGAGAGCTAGTGGGACATCCTGATAGTAAGGAATTGCAATAGTCAAAAAGAAGGTAAGATGGTCCCAAGAAGACACAGTTAGTCCACATGTTGCAGCAACTTCATCAAGGTTAGTTTGTTGTAATCACTAAAAGTTGTTGCAGACATTGTATTGTTAAGCTTAAAATCATGTTCCCCAGCATTAGATCCTCCAAGGAACAGGCAGGTTGTTGCTTGACAGAATTTAATCAGGAAAATATTTCTTTGTAAAACCTCAAACAAGCACAAAATGCAAACGAGTACCTTTAAGAGTACTATGTAAGATCTCTAGTAGAGTTATAGAGAAAAGATTACTGAACAGATGCTTAAAGTTATGTCAAGGAACATAATACTCAAATGTGACAGTGAACACCTACATACACAGCTGTACTTCAACCTCCAAGTACTGTAAAAAAAAAAAAAAAATCAACCATTAAATGTACTGAACTCAACACAAGAAACAGAAACAAATTAGTTTAAACACAAGACACTTGTGCTCCAAACAAAGAGGATGTGCACTCAATGAAGGACCTGGGATCCCTGACCCATCATTATACACACCAGTGAGCAGTGATTCCTAACACATCTCTGGGGGTCATCAGGTGGAAACCTCCCTTCAACATTGTTTCTCCTATTTAGTCCCACAACACCTCCAGGAGGCTAGACGGTGAACTCTGGTGTCCCAGATTCATCCTCCTAGTACCAGTTCACACTGCTCCTACACAATCTAAACAGCACTGCTATGTTCAACTGACCCAGGCCTGTTTAGGAGATGCTCCAGGTAGGGACCAGTGCTGATGCTACTAGTTAGCTAGTGCAAGATGCTCAATACCTAGTGCCGACTGCTAAAAAAAAAAACAAAAACAAAAACATAGAGGCAAGGAAACTACACTTATAAACTCTCCAAACTCCTCTAAATGCTAATGCTAGCTGCAAGACTACAACCATGTCCAAAGCAAACTTACCACTGACAAAGAAACCGGTTAATATGATTGTAAACTCAAGGATGAAGCCGGTTTGTGAACTTTAAGGTTCATTAATGCTCTGATTCTCACTCTGATCACATCTAAAACATCCTGTTTCTATTTGCTCACTTCCATTTAGTGCTGCTACCAGCAGGTGGTGCTTCCAACGCAGTTAGTTGTTCCTTCATGTTTGATTTGTTTAATTTCTGTCTTTAACCCCAAAAACGGACAATCTTAAGGCTGTAGTAGTGGCAGTGTCAAGCCCTTTACGGAAGGCAAAAAAAAAAAAAAAGCAGTGATTACTCCCACCTGGTCATGTGACAATTCATCCAATAGCCATTTGCAGCACACTTGGTGGAAGAGAATCTGCCACTACCTGGTGTCAGGTGGGGGAGGTGGGGACAAACCATTTTCCAAGATCAAGCGATTGTTCTCTTGAAGCCAAACTAAACTTTAGGCGAGGGACAAAATTCAGATTTATTAAATTTAGCTGATAGTACCCTAATCAAGGGAGGTGGATTCTAGTATTTAATGGTCAGCATCAGTGGGAACACCGGTCTACACAACATGCTTTAGTCACTTTACCCTCAGTTGCTTTAATTATGCTACATTTGGTCCTAAACAAGTTCCAGATCAGCCTCAATTATCCCTCTGAGCCAAGATGCAGGAGAAACACCTGAGATGCTCCAGCAAGTTTTAAACTACAGCAGCCAGATTTATTGAAACATTGCTTCAAGATCCTTTAAAGAAAACCAGCTGTTTAAAGTCAGACTAAACCAGTTTAAATCATCAATGGAGTTTAAGGACACAAACTCAAATTCATGGTTTACTTTAGGTTTATTAGAGGTTACTTCGTAGTTTCTTGGAGGTTCTGCTGATCAGTTCCACCTGCAGAAACAAAGAAACACAGCAGTTAGTCCCTGAACCAGCAGCTTCTTCTACACTCCATGTTCCAGCTGCTTCTTACCTCCTTAGACCTTGGTTCCAGTTCCTGTTCCAGGTCCTTGGCTGGGATCTCCTGGGTTCACCGGAGAGTAAAACGGGCCAAAGTCATCTGGGGAGTATTTAGAGTGGGAGAGGAGTTCTCTGGCTCGCTGGTAGCCGTTACTGGACTGGACGATGTAGGACGTAGGACCACGAACAACCAATGGGAAGGGGTCGGTGGGAATGTTATCAGGGATCCAGACTGAGGGGTCTGGGAGACGGACAAACCTTGGTCTCAAGTCATTTATATCGTAGGAGAACCCCTGTGGGTAGTTGATCAAAGGAGTAAATCCTGCAGATCCAAAGGGCAAAGAACTGCTGAAGAAACCAGAGCCTCCTGAACCACCAGATCCCCCAGAGCCTCCAGAACCACCAAATCCCCCAGAACCACCAGAGCCAGCTCCTCCTCCAGTTCCTCCACCAGCTCCTCCAGAACCTGTTTGACCTGAATCCAGACACAAACCAACATGTTCACGGCTCTGATCCACTCATGTGGACACCAGCAGCTAAATAAATCCACATCCAGCTGCTGGAGCTGCCTTCAGACACGTTGGGCTTCATTTAAAGCTGCTTCAGGTCAACATGTCTGCAGACTCACCTTTACTTAGAAAAGGGTAACAAGCTCCAGAGCTGAGGAGCAGGAAGCAGATCCAGGAGACCCTGTGGAGAGCAGAAAGCAGCCTGTAAATAGCAGCACATGGAAGCCCACCTGCAGCATGAAGCGCAGCAGCTCACCTGAGAACAGATTCCAGCAGCATGTCCAGCTGTGAGAAGAAGCCGAGGCCACAGAGTTCAGCTCCAGCAGGTTGATCAGCAGTGAGGAGGCTGCTGCAGACAGAAGCTGTGAGCTGGAGCTGCAGCTGCTCTGCTTTTATATCACAGCTGCACCTCCAGCAGCTCGTCACACTCATTCAGCTCACCTGGGGAGGCAGGTGAGTCCGTGCTGCGTTCAGGTGGCCTCCGACATCCCACACACCGAGCAGCAGACAGATGGAAGCTGTGATGGAACGTTCTTCTTCTGCTCTCATTTACATGTTCTAATGTGTGTCAACATGAACCACGACATGTTTTATTTATAGACGATGCAGCTTCATTGGAAATAGCAGCAACTCTGGCTCCTCATTCCTTCCATTTGCACGTTAAAGTTTATTTTGTCCATCGGTTTCCCTTATTTTACAGACAGGTGATGAATAAACTCCAAAACCTGAATAAATAAGTTCAGAATCACAGCAGATTCTAATAAATTACTGTAAAAATCCAGATAAATCCTAACACTCATGCACCGTTTCTCCAAAACACAGATAAAAACTGTAAAATCTGATGCCTCTTTAGAGCAACACACCAGAATGACAGTTTTTCTGGAGTCACATGCAGCAGCTGATGTTCAGTCCTCATTTATCCTCCTAGAAACCAACAGAAAGCTTCCTAACATCATTCTGACACATTAAATCTTCAGCTGTGCATCAGTTTGTGAGCTAGATTTCGTTGATGCTAACCTGGAATAATTAAAGCGAGTTTCTGATGAACTGAGTGCACAACAGAGCATTCAGTCACTAAAAGTGGTTGCAGACATTGTATTATTCAGCTTACCATCATGTTCTCCAGCATTAGATCCTCCAAGGAACAGGCAGGTTGTTGTGTTTGACAGAATTTAATCAGCAAAGTATTTCATTCTTTGTGAAACTGCAAACAAGCACAAAATGCAAACAAGAACCTACACACAGCTGTACTTTAACCTCCAAGTACAGTAAAAATCAACCTTTAAAAATACAGAACTCGACCCAAAAAACAGAAGCAAACATGTTAATATTTTTGTAAACTCAAGGATGAAGCTGGTTTGTGAAATTCAAGATTCAGGATTAAGAGGATTGATGCTCTGATTCTTACTCTGATCACATCACATAAAAAACTACTTCCTGTTTCTATTAGCTCACTTCCTTTTAGTGCTGCTGAACTGCTGCTACCAGCAGGTGGTGATTCCGATGCGGTTGGTTATTCCTTCATGTTTGAGTTGTTGCTTTACATGATTTAATTTCTTTTTCATCTTTATTAACCCACATATTGAAATAATCTTAAGTTTGGACACACAAGCTACTCTTATATTTACCTTTGTCTTTAGAGTATATTGTTGATGTTTTGCACGTCAGCTCAAAGTTTACATTCAATTTCTCTTTACCAAATAGACACCTATAAAGGACCACAGAAGATGCCATAAAAACCAGTAAAAATTGAAGCTGGAAGCAGCGTTGTTCAGGTTCTCACATCCTTACTGGTCAGCAAATCCAAGCATGTCCACCAGGTGGTGCTGCGACTGAGAGTGCATTTCGGGCTATGGATGGAATGACGGCCGGACTCAGATCACACGTCAAGTTTCAGGCAGATTGGAGCATGTACAGGCCAGTCAGACAGCACTTCCTGTTTCATGGCGAATTGCTGATATTCTGCCAGTCGCCATTTCCACACCCTCAGACTTTTGTGGAGCACTTTTATAACTTTGAGTAACCCTGTTTGAGTTTATAGCTTTTGAAAAAGTGCAAAAATTGGTACAAAATGGTCCAACAATTGAGACATAATTCAAAATGGCTGACTTCCTGTTGTACCTTAGGTATGGTTGTGAGGTAAATTTTCATGCGTCTTGTCTGTGAATGCCACCAGGGACGGTGTCTGATCGCACATGTAAAATTTCAGGCAGATTGGAGCATTTACAGGCTAGATATGCAGCACTTCCTGACCATCCACCAGGTGGCGATATGACTGAATGTATATTTGACCTAAAGATGTGATGAGGGCTGATTTCCAGTCATACACGTAAAGTTTCAGGCAGACTGGAACATGTACAGACCAGTTACACAGTATTTTCTGTTTCATGGCGAAACGTCGAAATTCTGCCAGCCGCCATTTGCACGCCCTCGGACCTTTGTGGATCGTTTTGACAACTGTTGATCATCCATGCCTGGTGTACATTATTGCCAAATTTCAGCTCTGTTGAGGTTACCCGGTTTGAGTTTATAGAAAATGTGCAGAAATTGGTACAAAACCGTCCAAAATGTAACGATTTGAAATGGCTGACTTCCTGTTGTTTTGAGCATGGTCACCACAGACTTTTGTATGTTGACATGTTACGTGTACCCAATTTCATTGCAGTAGATGACATAGAGGCTGTAGTCCACATTTGAAATTTTCCAGCTGGTGCTATTGAGTCATTTTGTCACACCTATGCAACTCCTCTAAAATACCAATTTCACCAGTCCTGATGTACGCAAGTTTTCAATTTCAGTATTTGTAGGCATTTAAATTTGCAATTTTAGAAACAAATAAAACACCATAGGTTTCAAGAGGGTCCTACACACCTTTGGTGCTCAGACCCTAGTTAGCTTCCACAGCAAACTGGTCACTATTGGCTTTAACATTTCACTTTCTAGAATGCATTCTGTCAAGGTTCTCCAGAAATAAAATTCCCCCATAGTCATGAGACATTTTCAGGAACTTTCTGGAGCTTCAGTAACCCAGTCAATAAACTTCCATTTTCCCAAGAGCAGAAAAGCTTAGAGTCATTTGGATCATGTGATTGTTGCAGTTCAATTGAAGCCAAATTCAATATTCACAAAACCTCCAAGATTGGAGTCATTTACTAGATCAGCTGAGAATAGAAGCCCAACCAAGGGAGGAGAGGTCTAGGGTTTACTGGTCGGAACAGATTCAGTAGAACTACTGGGCTACACAACACACTTTAGTCATTTTACTGTCAGGCTCTTCAATATAGCTGCATTTGGTCCCAAACAAGGTGAAGTTTTCCAAATCCTCCATTTTCTTACCCGATAAGATGCAGGCGAAACACCTGAGAGGCTCCTGGAGGTTTTAAACTACAACAGCCAGATTTATTGGAACGGTTGCTTGAGGATCACTTAAAGAAAACCAGCTGTTTAAAGTCAAACTAAACCAGTTTAAATCAATGGCATTAAAGTCAAGCACAGACACTCAGATTCATGGTTTACTTTAGGTTTATTAAAGGTTACGTCGTAGTTTCTTGGAGGTTCTGCTGATCAGGTCCACCTGCAGAAACAAAGAAACACAGCAGTTAATCCTGAACCAGCAGCTTCTTCTACACTCCATGTTTCAGCTGCTTCTTACCTCCTTAGACCTTGGTTCCAGTTCCTGTTCCAGGTCCTTGGCTGGGATCTCCTGGGTTCACTGGAGAGAAAAACGGGCCAAAGTCATCTGGGGAGTATTTAGAGTGGGAGAGGAGTTCTCTGGCTCGCTGGTAGCCGTTACTGGACTGGACGATGTAGGACGTAGGACCACGAACAACCAATGGGAAGGGGTCTGTGGGAATGTTATCAGGGATCCAGACTGAGGGGTCTGGGAGACGGACAAACCTTGGTCTCAAGTCATTTATATCGTAGGAGAACCCCTGTGGGTAGTTAATCAAAGGAGTAAATCCTGCAGATCCAAAGGGCAAAGAACTGCTGAAGAAACCAGAGCCTCCTGAACCACCAGATCCCCCAGAGCCTCCAGAACCACCAAATCCCCCAGAACCACCAGAGCCAGCTCCTCCTCCAGTTCCTCCACCAGCTCCTCCAGAACCTGTTTGACCTGAATCCAGACACAAACCAACATGTTCACGGCTCTGATCCACTCATGTGGACACCAGCAGCTAAATAAATCCACATCCAGCTGCTGGAGCTGCCTTCAGACACGTTGAACTTCATTTAAAGCTGCTTCAGGTCAACATGTCTGCAGACTCACCTTTACTTAGAAAAGGGTAACAAGCTCCAGAGCTGAGGAGCAGGAAGCAGATCCAGGAGACCCTGTGGAGAGCAGAAAGCAGCCTGTAAACAGCAGCACATGGAAGCCCACCTGCAGCATGAAGCGCAGCAGCTCACCTGAGAACAGATTCCAGCAGCATGTCCAGCTGTGAGAAGAAGCCGAGGCCACAGAGTTCAGCTCCAGCAGGTTGATCAGCAGTGAGGAGGCTGCTGCAGACAGAAGCTGTGAGCTGGAGCTGCAGCTGCTCTGCTTTTATATCACAGCTGCACCTCCAGCAGCTCGTCACACTCATTCAGCTCACCTGGGGAGGCAGGTGAGTCCGTGCTGCGTTCAGGTGGCCTCCGACATCCCACACACCGAGCAGCAGACAGATGGAAGCTGTGATGGAACGTTCTTCTTCTGCTCTCATTTACATGTTCTAATGTGTGTCAACATGAACCATGACATGTTTTATTTATAGACGATGCAGCTTCATTGGAAATAGCAGCAACTCTGGCTCCTCATTCCTTCCATTTGCACGTTAAAGTTTATTTTGTCCATCGGTTTCCTTATTTTACAGACAGGTGATGAATAAACTCCAAAACCTGAATAAATAAGTTCAGAATCATAGCAGATTCTAATAAATTACTGTAAAAATCCAGATTAATCCTAACAGTCGTTAACAGTTTCTCCAAAACACAGTTTAAAACTGGAAAATCTGATGAATTTCATGTTTTCATGCCTGGAATTTTGGAGTTTTACTTTCAAATGAAACCATGAAGACATTTTCAGGGTTCATTATCTCCAGAAATAAAACTCCCACAGACATGAGGTCTCACAATAGTTTCCTGTAGATTCAGGACCAGTCAGACTGTTTTATTTAAAACCATTAAACTTCTCCAGCTCAACAGTGAACAGAGAAAGAAATCAGCTTTAGTTCAGAGTCTCATAATATCAAATTTTACCTGTAAATACTGTTTTTAAGTAAATGCCAACAAAATGAAGCAAGAATTTTGAAGCTAGATTGATCAAATGTCCACATTTCAGATTGAGAAATTAAAGCCAATTAACACATGGACACCAACATCTACACCTTCAGAATATATACAGGATTAAAACTGAAAAGTTTGTCAGAGCTGCTGAAGAGCTGGAGAAGTTTAATAATTTTAATAAAACAGTCTGACTGGTCCTGAATCTACAGGAAACTATTGTGAGACCTCATGTCTGTGGGAGTTTTATTTCTGGAGATAATGAACCCTGAAAATGTCTTCATGGTTTCATTTGAAAGTAAAACTCCAAAATTCCAGGCATGAAAACATGAAATTCGTCAGATTTTCCAGTTTTAAACTGTGTTTTGGAGAAACTGTTAACGACTGTTAGGATTAATCTGGATTTTTACAGTAATTTATTAGAATCTGCTATGATTCTGAACTTATTTATTCAGGTTTTGGAGTTTATTCATCACCTGTTTGTAAAATAAGGAAACCGATGGACAAAATAAACTTTAACGTGCAAATGGAAGGAATGAGGAGCCAGAGTTGCTGCTATTTCCAATGAAGCTGCATCGTCTATAAATAAAACATGTCATGGTTCATGTTGACACACATTAGAACATGTAAACGAGAGCAGAAGAAGAACGTTCCATCAGAGCTTCCATCTGTCTGCTGCTCGGTGTGTGGGATGTCGGAGGCCACCTGAACGCAGCACGGACTCACCTGCCTCCCCAGGTGAGCTGAATGAGTGTGACGAGCTGCTGGAGGTGCAGCTGTGATATAAAAGCAGAGCAGCTGCAGCTCCAGCTCACAGCTTCTGTCTGCAGCAGCCTCCTCACTGCTGATCAACCTGCTGGAGCTGAACTCTGTGGCCTCGGCTTCTTCTCACAGCTGGACATGCTGCTGGAATCTGTTCTCAGGTGAGCTGCTGCGCTTCATGCTGCAGGTGGGCTTCCATGTGCTGCTATTTACAGGCTGCTTTCTGCTCTCCACAGGGTCTTCTGGATCTGCTTCCTGCTCCTCAGCTCTGGAGCTTGTTACCCTTTTCTAATTAAAGGTGAGTCTGCAGACATGTTGACCTGAAGCAGCTTTAAATGAAGCCCAACGTGTCTGAAGGCAGCTCCAGCAGCTGGATGTGGATTTATTTAGCTGCTGGTGTCCACATGAGTGGATCAGAGCCGTGAACATGTTGGTTTGTGTCTGGATTCAGGTCAAACAGGTTCTGGAGGAGCTGGTGGAGGAACTGGAGGAGCTGGTGGAGGAGCTGGTGCTGGTGGTTCTGGGGGATCTGGTGGTTCTGGAGGATCTGGTGGTTCAGGAGGCTCTGGTTTCTTCAGCAGTTCTTTGCCCTTTGGATCTGCAGGATTTACTCCTTTGATTAACTACCCACAGGGGTTCTCCTACGATATAAATGACTTGAGACCAAGGTTTGTCCGTCTCCCAGACCCCTCAGTCTGGATCCCTGATAACATTCCCACCGACCCCTTCCCATTGGTTGTTCGTGGTCCTACGTCCTACATCGTCCAGTCTAGTAACGGCTACCAGCGAGCCAGAGAACTCCTCTCCCACTCTAAATACTCCCCAGATGACTTTGGCCCGTTTTTCTCTCCGGTGAACCCAGGAGATCCCAGCCAAGGACCTGGACCTGGAACCGGAACCAAGGTCTAAGGAGGTAAGAAGCAGCTGGAACATGGAGTGTAGAAGAAGCTGCTGGTTCAGGGACTAACTGCTGTGTTTCTTTGTTTCTGCAGGTGGAACTGATCAGCAGAACCTCCAAGAAACTACGACGTAACCTTTAATAAACCTTAAGTAAACATGAATCTGAGTATCTGTGCTTGACTTTAACGCCATTGATTTAAACTGGTTTAGTTTGACTTTAAACAGCTGGTTTTCTTAAACTATCAAGCAGCCGTTCCAATAATTCTGGCTGCTGTAGTTTAAAGTCTCTCAGGTGTTTCTCCTGCATCTTATCAGCTCAGAGGTAAGAAAATGGAGGATGACCTGGAACAAATGACACCGTGTCTGGGACCAAATGCAGCTATAGTGAAGAACCTGACAGTAAAGTGACTCTAAAGCGTCTTGTGTAGATGAGTAGTTCTACTGAATTTGTTCTGACCATTAAACCCTAGACCTCTCCTTCCTTGGTTGGAGTTCTGTTCTCAGCTGATCTAGTAAACTGGAATTGTGACCAAAGTAAACCATGAATCTGAGTTTGTCTGACTTGAACTTTACTGAAGGTTTAAATGAGTTTTAACTCTTTAAACGGTTGGTTTTCTTCAATTCTCCTGAAGTTATCTTTAACTGGCTGCTCCTGTAGTTTAACATTGCCATGAAGGTATTTGAGCTACAAATCAGGAGAACAAGGGTGAAAACTCTGCTTTTCTGGGACCAAATAAAGCAGTTCGCTTAAAAGTGATGTTTTTCTGTGTAGATTAATGGACTAAAGTGGTTTTTCCACTGAAAACAGACCAGAATGATCCTGTAGCTTGACTAATTTGAATACCAGAACCCAACCCTCTAATTTGATCTTCTGCTAGTTATTAATCTAAATGTCATCCCTGAATTAACTCTGAAGGACTTTGGCTTCATGAGAACCAAATTTATTTGCTCCAGTGAGCAGAAAACTTAATTAGTGGCTCTTTAAAATGGGAACATGCTAATTTCTAACTCAAGGGTGGTGATCAGGCTCTACATTTACTGGAAACTACTTTATCTTCATAAAACTTGCGTCTGGAGTTTATTTCTGGAGATATTGAACCATTAAAATGTCTTCACAGGTTTTATTTAAGGATTAAATTCTCGTTCAGCCAAAATATTTTGTTGAACTTTAAGTTGAGTCCCAGTTAAGTCAACTCTGACCTAAATCTGCACAAAGTAATCAACTGTGGATCATTAAAGTCTCTTCACCTGCTCAGTGTTTCCTTCATAGCAGAGTTCACCTGAGGAACCTCAACTCATTTATTCAGGTTTTTCCTTTAATTTGTCACCTGTCTGTGTAGAAACAAGACATTTTATCCTACATATATAAACGTGCATCGAGTCTACATAAGACTGTTGGATGAGAACTTGGATGTTTGTAAAGTTCTGAAGTCAGCAGGTCCACTGTGGTTTCCAGAAACAACCTCGTGAACTCCAGAACAATGGAGGTTTCTGGAGCTGCTTGTTTCTCCCAGTTTAATAAATCAGAGTCCGAAAAAGAGCAAGAATCTGCATTTTTTTGTCTTTTTTTTTTTTTTAAAGAAAACATCACTATTTAGAGTTTCTCAGTCCATAATATCATAAATATTGAGTAAAAATCAAAGAAAAAAGATTTAAATAATAAATAATTTATGTTTGCTGTAAAACTCTGCAAAAATCTGATTATTTTACAGATATTTGAAAGAAAAATGAAGTATAAGCTGGACTGAAAATGATACATAGGTTTTTCTGTTTTGTTAATTTACAGACAATATATAGTAAAATAATTTTTAAAAAGTACTCATTTTAATGTTGACTGTAAAATTACAGTGTCATGACTTAGAAATCAGAAAAAAAATGTCATTTTACAGATATTTAGGGTTTTATTTGAAAGAAAAAATACAATTAATTAATAATTTACATGTTGGCAGTAAAAGACAGAAAAAAACTCCCACAACTATAAAAAGTGTAAAACAATCTTTTTTTTTTTTTTTTTTTTTTTAGAAAATTGACTGTTTTGAGTAAAATCTAAGAAAAAGTAAAACGTTTCAGTAAGTTTACAAATACTTAATTGTTCTTTTTCAATATTTGGCTGGTAAATAAAACTGATTTATTCTATTTAAAGCTGCAAAAAATATGATTGTTTTATAGATATTTTCTGTTGTTTGAAAGAAAAAAATGTATAGGCAGGATTAAAAAATGGTAACAGACTACAGATAATGTCTATTAATTTACTGTAATTAACTGTAAAAAAAATCAAAAATCTGCATTTACACAAACAGTAATTAGTTCTTTTACATCGTTTGGCTGTAAAGTTACAGTTTCACTATCTCTAAATCAGTAAAAAATATTATTTTACAGATAGTTATGGCTTTTTTGAAAAAATAGTTACAGTTATTAATAATTGACACGTTGACAGTAAAATAAAAAAGCTTCAGTAGTTTTATATATATTAATTAGTTCTTTTGCGATGTTTGCTTGATAAATTAAACTGACTTACTGAATTTAAATCAGCAAAAATATGATTATTTTACAGATATTTGAAATAAAAATCATGTATAAGTGGGACTGAAAATATTTTTTTTCCTGTTTTGTTAAATTACAGACATTAACTAATAAAATCATTTATAAAATGTTAATTTACATGTTGACTGTTAAAAACAATGGTGAAAACTGTAACATCAAAAATCTGTATTTACTCAAACAAATCTGTTTTTATGAGAAGTAATTAGTTTTTTTTAATGCTTGACCATAAAATTTGACTGTTTTCTGTATTTAAATCAGCTTTAAAATCCTTATTTTGCTGATATTTTGTGTTATTTTCACATTTTTACTGTTTTTGCTGCCAGATTCTCACGACTCTACTGCAGAACACGAATGTGGCTTTGTGAATTTGGTGTCTTCTTGTCTCCTGAGCTTCTGTTTACTGGTAAACCCAGCATGTTGAGAGGATGAAGTGTGTTTGTGCTGCAGATGGAGGGAATGAAAGGAGGCTGGAGGACAATCGCTTCCTTCTTCTGCTACATCAAAGTGAGCTGCTGCTGTTTGTTCTCCGACCTCCAACCTTCATCTTGATGCCGCTGCAAACAAAAGCTTCAAACAGCGAGAGGCCGTCAGGAGGCTTCCAGACGGTGGATCCACACATGATCTGTGGGTTTCCATGGAGGTGTTTCTGCAGACGGTGGATCCACACATGATCTGTGGGTTTCCATGGAGGTGTTTCTGCAGACGGTGGATCCACACATGATCTGTGGGTTTCCATGGAGGTGTTTCTGCAGACGGTGGATCCACACATGATCTGTGGGTTTCCATGGAGGTGTTTCTGCAGACGGTGGATCCACACATGATCTGTGGGTTTCCATGGAGGTGTTTCTGCAGACGGTGGATCCACACATGATCTGTGGGTTTCCATGGAGGTGTTTCTGCAGACGGTGGATCCACACATGATCTGTGGGTTTCCATGGAGGTGTTTCTGCAACATCTCAGATTCTCTTCACTTATTGGTTTTCTGGAAACCAAAGCTGAGTTTTGTCAAAGATTTTGGCCAAAATGTGAGAATTTCACGTTTTAGATGTTGGAATTTTTATATTTTCACCTTCAAAATCTCTTGTTGAGCTATTTTAAAGGTTCAGTATCTCCAGAAATAAAACTCCTGCAGCCATGAAAAGTGGTGAGGACTAAGTCTAGATTGGTTTTAGACTTGTTTTTAGGCTGTTTTAGACTGTCTTGAATTGGTTTTAGACCTGGTTTCAGACTTGGTTTTGGACTGGTTTTAGACTTGCTTTTGGACTGGTTTTAGACTTGTTTTTGGGCAGTTTTTAGACTCATTCTAGACTGATTTTTAGATCTGGATTTAGGCCTAGTTTAGGACTGGTTTTAGACCTGCTTTTGAACCTAGTTTTGAACTGGTTTTGAACATTTTGGTGCCCCAGTTTGAGTCTACAGAGGCTGCAGATCAACAGCCTTCAGTTTCAGTGGAACATGGACTCAAACACTGGATTGATCAACCAGCTGCAGAGACCTGAAGAGGCTCAATGCTGAAACTAATGGTGTAATTGTTGATAATTATCCTTCATCCGTCTTTAACATATGAAAGGCTGAACCTGAACATCAAACAGACGATTCAAAAAGCCACTGAATCTATGAATCCAGCAGCCGGTCGACTCCCTGCATCACCTCTGTTCACTTAACCAGTAGAATTCAAATGTGTTGGTCGTAATTAGACAAATTCAGCTCAGCCAGTTTTAGTTGAACTGAATTCTGTTAATTATTAACATCTGACTCTGTGGAGTCGAGGATGACCTGAATAGATGTTGGTGGTCAGAGTTTAAATGTCTCCACAACAGCAGCCTTGTCTTCCTAAAACTCCTCCTGTGACATGTTGTCACAGGAGGAGTTTTTGGATTTATTGGGTCATATGTTATTTTGACACCATAAAATGAGAAGCGAAAAACTAAAAACATGTGAACATGAGGTGCCCAAAGTCATGTGTTGTTTATTTGTACTCATGAAATGACATTTAAAAAAACCAACAACATTCCTTTGCAACTAAACTGCAGTCTCAGTTGTGTTGTGAGGGAAATATATTTTCTGACAGACTATATTTGTAGTCCAAAATGATGAAAACCTTTCTAAAACAACTTGAAACTTAACAAAAATGATGAAAAAAAATCTCCAAAGTGACTTAAAAGTGACTCAAATGACCGAAAGTTGCTCATAATGACTAAAGACATCCAAAATGACTCAGAAATTATTCAATATCACTCAGAATTGGTCTAAAATGGTGAAAACCTTTCCAAATTGACTTGAAACTTGTAAAAGAAATTGTCCAAACTGATGTGGAAATGACTCAAATGACTTGAAAGTTGCTCATAATGACTAAAGACGTCTAAAATGACTCTGAAATGGATAAATAGAACTCAGAATTTGTCCACTACAGTGAAAACATTTATAAAATAACTTGATGCTTGTCAAAAATGTCCAGAATTTGTCCACAGTGACTTAGAACTGACTCAAATGACTCAAAAGTTGCCCATAATGAAAAAAGACGTCAAAAATGAAGGAAACCTTTTCAAATTGACTTGAAACTTGTCAAAAATGACAAAAATGTGTCCAAAATGACTCTTTTTTTGGTAAAATGATTGAAAAATTGTCCAAAGTGATTTAGAACTGACTCAAATGACTTCAAAGTTGCCCATAATGACTAAAAGACGTCCAAAATGACTCAGAAATGGTTAAATATCACTCAGAATTTGTCCAAAATGATGAAAACATGTCCAAAATGACTTGAAACGTCTCATAAATAACAAAATAATTTCCAAAATGACTTAGATTTATTTGTAAAATGATTCAAAAATTGTCCAAAGTGACTTAGAAATGACTCAAATGACTCATGGTTGTCCAGTATAACTGTCTAAAATGACTGAAAGTTTTATTAAAATGGCTCAATCTCGTCTAAAATCACTAATAAATGGTCCACAGTGACTCACAGTGTGTCTAAAATGACTATAAACTAGCCAAAAGTGATTTAAAACTGGAATGACTTTAAACCTGCTCACTAAATAACTAGGTGTTCAAACAACACGATGATGCAGACGTGATCCAGAAGCTTTATTGATTTGGTATCAGTTTCAGTCCCCTGTAATAATAAGAATAATTGGTCATGAAGCTTAAAAACAATCTTAAAATATGTTTTATTACAAGCAGCAGAAACAAACTGAGCATCCGGTAGAACTACTTTCAGCCGCGGATGGATCCATTTGTGACGTTCGATGACTGATCTTTGATTGGTTCATGTTGATCGGATTAATCTGAAACCTGCTGCCACTTTAAAAAAAAAAAAAAAGTAGGATTTGAAAAATGGTAAATAGTTTTTAATTTTGGTAAAATCACAGAAATTTTACATGTTGACTAAAAAAAAAAAAAAAGCCAAAACTCTAATTAATGTCCAAATTATAAATCTGATTTTTTTATTTATTTATTTATTTTTTTACAAACAGTAATTTATTTTTTGACATTTGACTGTGAAATTACACATTTTTGCTCAGTTAAAACATCAAAAAATATTATTATTTTACAGATACTTAAAAATAAAAAGTAAGGTTTAAAAAATGGAAAATATTTTTGTAACTTTTATTTTACAGATTTTCTTTGTTTTGTTAAAAAAGTAAAATGATTTTACTTTACATGTAATTTATTTTTTGACATTTGACTGTGGAATTACATATTGTACTGAATTAAATCATCAAGAAATATTATTTTACTGATATTTACATTTTTAAAAATAAAAAGTAGGATTAAAAAATGGTAAACATTTTATTTTACAGATTTTTTTAGTTTTGTTAGAGTTAATATTTATTCAAATCACCGAAATTTTACATGAAAAACAAAAACAGGCAAAAATTCTAATTAACATCTAAATTAAAAATCTTAAATGTTTTTTAAAAAGAAATGAAGTTTTTTTTTTTTTTAAGTTGATTTCAGGCAGTTTTTAGTTTTTATCTAAATTATTTAACAATTATTAATTATTTAAATGTTTAAAAACAGTTTGTTATTTAACAAACATGTATTTTATTGATAAAAATGACAAAAAGTGTTTTTAAAAAAAAACAAACAAACAAACAAACATATAAACCAGGTCCAGATTTAAGACAACTACATTGTAAAAAAAGAACATACATTTTAGTGGGGTTTTTTTGGGGGGGGATTTTAAAACTTTTTTGGTAACTTTACCACCATTTTTGGTGAATTTTATGATGTTAAATTAGACTTTTTCTGTTCATCTCTAGGTGTTAGTTAGTTGGTTTCAGACAGTTCCTTGTTTTTTTTTATCTAAACTATTCAACAATTATTAATTATTGAAATGTTTTAAAACAGTTTGTGATTTAACAAACCTTTATTTTATTGGAAAAATTACAAAAAGTGATTTTTTTAAAAACATAAACCAGGTCCAAACTTCAGACAACTACACTGTAAAAAAGAATGTTTTTAACATTTTATTTGTAATTTTAAAAACTTTTTGGTGACTTTACCCCCATTTTGTTAAACTTTTTAATTCAGTTAAATTTAGTTTCTGTCTATCTCCAGGTGTTTTAAATCATTCATGCTTTACAGTGTATTTATCTGGTTCTGGTCTAAAATTCAAAGCTTATAAAAAGAAATAAAAGTTATTTTTTAATTTTAAAACTTTTATAAAGTTGGTTTTAGACAGCTCCCAGCTTTTAAATCAAAATTATTCAACCAATTTGAACTTTATCTAAAGTTTAAATCAGAATCGGAGCTGAGAGTTTCTTGAACTCTACCGGAAGTCCAGAACCAGACCTCCAGACTCGGTCCGGGTCCAGGAAGTCCTCATAGGTCCTGGATCTGCCCCGGGATCAGGCCGTGGGGGGTCCTGGAGGGGCTGAAGGGCAGCAGGTCCAGGCGGATCTCCGCCTCGTGCTGCAGCAGGTTTCCGTCCGACACCACCGAGACCCGCTCAGAGTTCCGGTCCGGGTCTCCTCCGGGGCACAGCGGCGGGACCGGCCTCTGCGGCCCGGGCGCCGGTACCGGTACCGGGCCGGCGTCCTTCTGCAGCGTGGTGTCGTGGTGGTAGGACACCAGTTCGTTGCTGAAGTCCACCGCCTCCACCGTGGAACCGGAACAGAACCGGCCGCAGCCCAGGATGGAGCTGAACGCCTTCCGGAAGTCCGCGTTGAAGGCGTAGATGACCGGGTTCAGGGACGAGTTGGCCCAACCGAACCACACGAACACGCTGAACGTGGTGTCGCTGACGCACGGCGCGTCCCCGAGCCGGTCCGCCTCGCAGAACGGAACCACGCAGTTGAGCACAAAGAAGGGCAGCCAGCAGAACACGAACACGCCCACGATCACGGACAGCGTCTTCAGAACCTTGGTCTCGCGCTTGAACGAGCTCTTCAGCGCGCTCTCGTCGTGCGTCGAGGCGCGGTGCCGCCGGTTTTGCGCACGGACCCCCGCGGCTCGTTCCAGGGACGAGATCCGTCTGATCTGGGTCTGTGCGATCCGGAAGATGCGGGTGTACGTGCCGACCATGATGAGCACCGGGATGTAGAAGCTGATGAGGGACGAGGACACGGCGTAGGTCCGGTTCAGGCTGGCGCTGCAGTCCCCCGGGTTCCGCGGGCTCTCCGGGCTGGAGGCGGCCCGGTGCCAGTTGAGCTGCACCGGGATGAAGGAGATGAGCACCGACAGAGTCCACGCGACCCCGATCATCAGGAAGGCGAACCGGCGCGTCATCTTGCGCTCGTAGCGGAACGGGCTGGAGATGGCCCAGTAGCGGTCCATGCTGATGATGCACAGGTTGAGGATGGACGCCGTGGAACACATGATGTCAAAAGCCACCCACGTGTCGCAGAAGCTCCCGAACAGCCAGAAGCCCGCCACCTCCGACACGGCCCGCCACGGCATCACCAGCACCGCCACGAACAGGTCGGACACGGCCAGGGAGACCACGAACGAGTTGGTGACTTTGGACCGGAGGTGGCGGAACTTGATGACGGCCGCGCACACCAGCGCGTTCCCGAGCAGCGTGGACACGATCAGCGCGCACAGCACGCAGCCGGTCAGGGCGCGCAGGCCGAGCCCGGCTGCCTGTCCGGGGCTGTCGGTACCGGCCGTGACCACCGGCTGCTGATCCCGGTGAGGGGCGGAGGTCTCCATGAGTCACCGGACGGCGTCCATCCGGTCCGGAGTCCGCGAAGGAAGTGAGAGCGGACAGAGAGCCGCGCGCTTTAATACCGGAGCTCCGTTACCAGGAGCTGCTGAGGAGGACGGTTCTACCGGGACCGTTAGTTCACAGTTGATTCACAGTTTGCTCACTTTTTCTCGCCGTTTATCCACCATTAATTTACTGTTTATTTAGTTTACTTAGTTTTTATGAAATTTGTTCATTTTTCTTCAGTTTATTCATTTTTTAATTCACTGTTTATTGTTTATTTACTGTTTTTTTCCAATTATTGAATTTATTCAGTTTATTGACTTGTTATTAAGTTTATTTAGTTATTATTTACGGTTTATTTACCACAAATAATAAGTAAACTAAACTAAAACTGTTTATTCAGTTTTCATTTACAGTTTATTTGCTTTTTATTTACTTATTATTAGTTACTCTTTTTTCTGTTTATTAAATTTTTATTTGCTGTTTATTCACTTTTTGTTCACAGTTTATTTGCTGTTTATTTTCCTGAGTTTCACTAAAACCGTTTCATTTTTGTCACAAAGAACCAAAAACAGTTTGATCAGAAACAGGAACCCTAAAATGTTCAGTTTTAATTCAGTTCCTGATAAGAACCGATCAGAGGA
This sequence comes from Amphiprion ocellaris, assembly GCF_022539595.1. Classification (NCBI taxonomy): domain Eukaryota; kingdom Metazoa; phylum Chordata; class Actinopteri; family Pomacentridae; genus Amphiprion; species Amphiprion ocellaris. The sequence goes on from NC_072783.1 coordinate 7,545,513, forward strand.
ACTTTAAAGTTCACTGAACTCACAAACATGAAAGTTCTAACTAGAACCAAACACGGTTCTTTGCAGTGATGCAGACAGAATTTTATTTTTTTAAATTTTAATTTGGTTCTAAAAACATTTTGGCAAAGTTCTATAAAGTTCCACTAATGTTCTTAGCAGAAAGTTTTCTTTTAGCTCCCAGAATGTTCTCCTGACAGGCAGGAACGTTCTAAAAATGTTCTTAAATCATTTGCAGAATGTTGCATTCTTCTTTTGTTGTCGGGGAACATTGTGGGAACATTTTATGGAACAATGTTCCTTAAAGTGTTCCTCAAGAACGTCATCATAATGTTGCAGAATAAATCTTTTGTTCATATATCACATTACTGGGAGGATTTATAGGGAAAGTTCTGCATTTGAAGCTTCAAGAACATCTGAAAAACATCTTTGGAACACTACATTGAGAACCTTCTGCCTCTGTTATCAGGGGCTATTGAGGGAACATTTTATAGAACTATGTTCCTTAACGTGTTCCTCAACGACATCCTTGGAACGTTTCAGAATAAATGTTTTGTATATTTATTGGATTACTGAAAAAGAAAGAACGTTCCATCATCTGAGGCCTCGAGAACATCCGGAGAACATATTTTGAATGTTGCTTTGAGAACGTCCTTTCTCTGGGAACATTGTGGGAATGTTTTATTGAAGAAAGTTAGAACATTGCAGGCAAAATGTTCTACCGTTGGTACCATGTCCCATCATATGAACATCATCCAGAACATCTTGAGAACATTTTAAGAAAGTTAGTTTGAGAATGTTCTCCTTTGAGAATAATGTTCTGCAACGGTTCCCTCAACAACATCCTCGAAACATCCTCGGAACATTTCAGCCAAAATGTTCCATTGCGTTCATGAATAAATTACATCAGTGTTCTATTAAAATTCATCTAAGACCTTGAGAACATCTGGAGAACATATTTTGAATGTTGCTTTGAGAACATCCTTCCTCTGTTATCAGGGAACTTTGTGGGAACATTATATGGAAGAAAGTTTCATAATTTCCCCAAATATTCTCAGAACATTGCAGGCAAAATGTTCTACTGTAGTTCAAATGTCACAGGAACAGATTCTGAGGCCTCTAGAACACCTGGAGAACATTTTTAGAACATTGGTTTGAGAACGTTCTGCTTTTATCATCATGGAACATTGTGGGAATGTTGTATACAATGATGTTCCCTAACAGTTCTCCCAAACAATGTCCTTTTTAAAAAGAACATCTGGAGAATATTTCTGAATGTTGCTTTGAGAACCAACTAAAAGTTCTCTGAATGTTCCGTCTCAATTAACTTTTCACCTGTAAGAACATCTTTTGAAGGTATAAATATCCTTAAAACATCAGTAGAACTTGTAGATAATGTCAGCCAGTGTCGTGGAACCTTGTTAGCTGGTTAGAAGAACCACATTGGTTCCACAAAGAACTCATTAGAATCACTGTTCATCAAGTCAACAGCTGGATGTTCCTCATCTAAATTTATAAAGTCAGCAGGAAGTTCTTTAAAAAAGCATTTAGCAAACTTTGAAGAACTCTTAAAGGTGCCCTGAAGAACCATCAAACAGAACTTTGAAGAACTCTAGCTGAAACACGTTCTTTAAGGAACCTCGTTGATGTTATGATGACAGGATTTTGTACTAGAAGTCATTTTAAAGCAAACAGGATGAAATGTAGGAATTTGGGTTCCATCCATGAGAACACGTTTAATATTTTGGGTTCCATCCATGAGAACACGTTTAATATTTTGGGTTCCATCCATGAGAACACGTTTAATATTTTGGGTTCTATCCATGAGAACACGTTTAATATTTTGGGTTCCATCCATGAGAACACGTTTAATATTTTGGGTTCGTCCATCAGAACATGTTTAATGTTTTGGGTTCCGTCCATCAGAACATGTTTAATATTTTGGGTTCTCAGTCAAACAGAACAACATGAAAATGTTCCATGATGCCAGTTTGGGAAACTGTGACGTTTCATCGACTAAATAATTTAATGATGTTTCCAGTCAGCAAACCGAAGAACTCCAGTAAACATGAAGAACTGAAACAAAGAGGTTCTTACTGTTTATTTATTGTTTATGTATTGTTTATTTGCTTTTTATTTAGTTTATTGACATTTGTTCACTTATTATTCACCTTTTATTTATAATTTATTCCTTTTTTGCTTTTCATTTACTGTTTATTTTTATTTGCTTTTTAATTAGTTTATTGTTTATTCAGTTTATTTGCTGTTTAGTTTTCAATTCCTGTTTTTTTTTTTTACTGTTTATTGGGTTTATTCACTTTTTTATTCAGTTTATTTACTCTTTGTTTACTGTTTATTTTTTTATGATTATTTAATATTTAATTAGTGCTTATTTACTGTTTGCTTTTCTGTTTATTTGCTTTTTATTTACTGTTTATTTAGAGTTTATTTAATGTTTGTTTTTCTGTGTAATTATTTTTTATTTTGTGTTTATTTTTGTGTTTATTTATTGTTTATTTAGTGTTGGTGCTTTGCAGAACCAGAATCTTCTGAAGAACATTTTCTTTATTTCATCTCCATCATCATCAGTTATTATAAATGTGTAACTCTGCTGCCCTCTAGTGAGTTTAGCTGCAGTGTTTTATTTTTAATGAACTTTTTAAAATTAATTCTGATTTAATTATTTAATAAATTCCATCCTTAGAGTGATTAAAAAACCTGAAAATAGATGATTTAAAGCTGTAGCCAGTGATTATTATCACATCAACACATCTCACGATTGTGATCTGGATTATTATTATTTTTATATTCTTATTATTTATATTATTATTATATTAAAACACATTAAAGAGACTTTGTTTTTAGGAATTGCAACTAATTCTGGAGCATTTTTTAAAAAAGAAAAATAATAAATTAAACTAGTGGAGTTGTTTAATGATGAAGTTGATTCTGCAGCAGCTGGTTGGTTTAGTTAAATAAAGATTTTTTTCTAGTTACAAGTTAAATTAACATTAAAATGAGTTCCTTCCTGGAGAATTTATTTCCTCATTTAATTAGAAAGTCTGAAAATCCAACAAACTGAAAATAAACCTTGGAGAGTTTCTTAAATTCTTAAATAAAGTTATTTTGTTTGTTTTGTCTCATTAAATCTCAAACATTAAACCTCTTTATATGAAGAATTCCTTTGATTAATTAAATATTATACTAAGTAGAAATATTATAGTGTGTATAAATATTATAATGAAGATAAATATTAGTGTTTACTGCAAACACTTTTATTCAGAAAAAGGCCGAGTACTGACACAAAAAATGAATATTAATTTTTAAAAGTACAAATAAAAACGTCTCACAAATACAAAACCTTCAGAAAGACTAGAAAACTAAAAGTTCCTGAAGCTGTAACGGTTCTTAGAAGTAAAAGTACACGTTGAGTACTGCAGTGGATGCAGGAATGCTGCCCTCTAGTGGACAAACCCTCCCATCACAACAACACCAGGGTTCAGTCTTTCTGGGACATTTTAAGGTTTTTATTTTTAGAACATGAAGCCAAACATGTAAATTACAAATTTCTATATTATTTATATGTTTCTGGATCATTTAAAGCATTTAAAGATTAATTTCAACAGAAATAAACTCCAGTTTTAGCAGCTCTCAGTCAGTTTAAGAATGAATAATATTAATCTACTGTAAACTAGAGGGTAGAAGGTAAATACACTACCTGGCCAAACAAAAAAACAACAACAACAAAAAAAAAAACAAAACAAGTCTCCACCTGGATTCAACAAAGTCAGATCCTTCCATTGGATAATTACTGCAGTGATGAAACAACTTCTTTAAGCTAATGCAGTGAGGAGCTTCTCATGTTGGAAGACAAATCCTGTGGTCATGGAAAGGATGTTAATGTGTCTCAGAAGAGTCCAATTATTGGCCTGCATCAAGCAAAGAAAACAACTAAGGAGATGAAACGACTACAATCAGGTTAAGAACCGTCCAACATATCATTAGAACCTGGAAGGATAGTGGAGAACCATCATCTTCAGGAACAAACTCTTAGATGATTGTAGGAAACCAACAGTAGAACTCACAGCTGTTTAACAGTGAAAAGAAGAACATTTCCACAGGGATTGGGACTAAACAGCTGTAGCTCTAAGAAAACTAATGATCAGCGAGGATAATCAGGAAAAAGGCTTCAGTTTTTTAGGTAGCATAAAGATTTGACTCTGGATCAATGGAAGAAGGTCATGTGGTCTGATGAGTCCAGATTTACCCTGTTCCAGAGTGATGGGGGCAGTAGTTTAGGTTGGGTTTTGGTCTCAACTTTGCGCTGGTTTTTGACTTTTTTTTTAGGACTGGTTTTAGACTGGATTCTGACTGGCTCTGAATGTTTTTTTGGACTGGTTTAGGTTTGATTTTGATCCTGGTTTTAGACCCTTTAAGGACTGGTTTAGGACTGGTTTTAGACCCTTTAAGGACTGGCTTAGGACTGGTTCTACAATGTTTTGGACTTTTTTAGGAGTAGTTTAGGTTTGATTTTGGTCCTGGTTTAAGACTTTTCGAGGACTGGTTCAGACTGTCTTAGGCGGGTCCTGGATTTCTTTAGGAGTAGTTTGGGTATGATTTTGTCTTGATATTGTACTAGTGTTTAATTTTTTCAGGACTGGTTTCAGACTGCATTCTGACTGGTTCTGAACATTTTTTGGACTGGTATAGGTTTGATTTAGGTCCTGGATTTTGACCTTTTTAGGACTGGTTTAGGACTGGTTTTTGACTGTCTTGGGCGGGTCTTTTTTTACCCCCAAGATAACCAAACCTACCATCAAGCATGGAGGTGGCAGTATCATGCTCTGGGGCTTTTCTAGAAGAGCTTCTGGACTGGTTTCAGACTGGATGTTGATTGGGTCTGGAGTTTCTTGGAATTTTTTTTAAGGAGTAGTTTAGGTTTGGTTTCGACCCTGATTTTGTATTGATTTTTGACTTTTTCAGGACTGAATTCTGTTCTGAACATTTTTTGGACTGGATTAGGTTTGATTTTGGTCCTGGTTTCAGACAGTCTTGGGCGGGTCTTGGACTTTTTCTTTAACCCCAAGAACACCAAACCTAGCATCAAGCATGGTGGTGGCAGTATCATGCTCTGCGGAACTGGAGCTTTCCACAAAGTAAATGCAGCAGATTTAAGTTCACTTTGTTCAACTCCAACTATAAACCAGGTTTACATTAAAGCTCAGTTTAATTCATACCTGCAGCAGGTAAAAGTTCAACTTAAGTCAAACTTTAGTTAAAGCAGATCTACATTAAACCAGTGTGAAGTTATTAAATTAAACAAGGTTTAAAGTTATTAACTTATACCAGGTTTAAGTTAATAAGTTAAACCAGTTTCAAGTTGAACCAGGTTTTAGTTAAACCAGGTCTACATTAAACCAGTTTCAAGTTAAGTTAAATGCTTTAAATCTCAGTTAGATTGGTTTAAAGTTATTAAATTAAACCAGGTTAAAGTTAAACCAGGTTAAAGTTAATAAATTAAACCAGGTTAAAGTTAAACCAGGTGAAAGTTAATGAATTAAGCCAAGTTAAAGTTAATAAATTAAACCAGGTTAAAGTTAAACCAGGTGAAAGTTAATGAATTAAGCCAAGTTAAAGTTAATAAATTAAACCAGGTTAAAGTTAGACCAGGTTAAATTAAACTCAGCTCCACTTTGCGGCTCCACCGTGTTCGACGTCATCGTGCTTCCGGTCATGAAAGGGTTATGTTTACAGCACGCAGATGACGTCAGAGTCAGCTGTGCCTCGTGCAAGCGCAGTGCTCGTGCACGTGTGTGTGTGCGGATGATTCAGCAGCTCGAGCTTCAGTCTCAACATGTGCAGCAGCGGCGGACTAACGGCACATTAACGGCCGTTACCGGGACCCTCTGACCGGAGAGCAGCCGAACCGCACCGCGGAACCCTCGTACCGGAGCCCCGGGGCCTCTGCTCGGTGCGTCGGTCCGTCCGTCTGTCGGTGGAGGCCGAGCGGAGGCTGCCGCGTCGACCTTCCTCTTCCAAACCCCCCTCAGGATTCTACCGGTTACCGGGACTCTTTACGGTCCGTCGGGTTCTATCCGAATCCCTCCGGTTGGATTTTACAGAACCCCGCCGGGACCGACTCCAGCTGCTCCCTCCAGCCGCCGGCAGAGCGACATTTCCGCATTCGGATGCTCCGTCAGCCGGCAGGTGAGTCCGAAGCTCCGCTGCAGGAAAACCGCAGAAAGACGCCTTTAAAAGAGACTTAACGGAAAATTCCATTTAATCCGGTGAAAAACCAGAAGAACTGAGTTTAAATTCAGCTTTTAAAGAACAAAAAAGATCAAATTTAACCGAACAGACACGTTTGAATGGAAATGGGGGAAGTTTATTACAATAACCTGCTATTAATGGGATTTAATGAGTAAAAATAAAAACACAAGCAGTTCAGTTCTAAGTTCTAAATCTGGTTCCACTTTGTTTCTTTATTTATAGTGTCAATAAGCTGCTAATTAAAGGTTCTATGGAGAACCCACTGAGGTTCATGGTTCTTTATCAGCTTCCATGTGAGCCGCTTTAGATCCAGATCTGTGAAGAGGAACGTAGAACAAACATAGTCAGAACCTTGAAGCAAAAATCAGTTCTACGTTCTGCAGCTGGAAGGAAGCTGAACTTGTTCTGATCGTTCGGTTCCTCTGGGTTCCTCTAAAGATCCTCAGGACATCAGAGAACCTCATTACCTTCATCTCACCTGCTGTGGTTCTGTTAAAGTTTTATTGTCTCATAGGGTTCCAGTTCTTCTTCAGTTTGTGGTTCTGCTGCACAGTTCTTTGTCTTCATGGGTTCTGCTCTATCACTGTTTGGTTCTAAACGTTCTTTCCCACAGTTGTTAGGTTCCTTTAGGTTCTGTTGTAGGCATTTGTTCTGCAAGTTCTGGCTTTCACTTGTTCTGTTCTGTAGGATCAGTTCTGTAGTTGTTCTGCAGGTTCTGTTCTCTAAACCTCTTTTCTGCAGGTTTTGATAGATAACACTTTGGTTCTGTGGGTTCTTTTTTGTTGTTTTGGTCCTTCAAGTTCTGTTCTCTAATCATTTGTTCTGCAGGTTTTGATAGATGGCAATTTGGTTTTGCAGGTTCTTTCCTGTAGTTTTGTTCTGCTGGTTCTGTTCTAGTTGTTTTGTTCCACAAGTTCTGTTTTCTATTTGTTCTGTTCTTCAGGTTTTGTTCTGTTGTAGTTTTGTTGTGTATGTTTTAATATGGGACTGTTTTGTTCTTAAGGTTCTTTCATGCAGTTGTTTTGTTCCCTCGGGTTTTGTTCTCTAGTTGTTTTGTTCTGCTGGTTCTGGCTTGCATTTATTCTGTTCTATAGGCTCAGTTGTAGTAGTTTTGTCCTCTGGGTTCTCATATATAACTGTTTTGTTCTGCAGGTTCTGTTCTCTAAACCTCTTTTCCGCAGGTTTTGATCTATAGCACTGTGGTTCTTTTTTTGTTGTTCTGTTCTACAGGTTCTGTTCTCTAGTTGTTTGTTCTGCTGGTTTTAATAAATGACTGTTTTGTTCCACAGGTTTCTTTCCTGTAGTGTTGTTCTGCTGGTTCTGTTCTAGCTGTTTGTTCTGCTGGTTCTGATGTATGACAGTTAAGTTCTGCAGGTTTTGTCCTCCAGTTCTTTGGTTCTGCTGGTTCTATCACGTAGAACATTTGTCCTTTGTGTTTTTTTGTTTTGTGTGGTGATCATTTTGAACTGCAGTTTTTATTCTCCTGGTCCGTCGGTTCTCTGACCCATTGGTTTTGACACGTAGGTTCTAATGTGTTGTTTCTGATCAATTGGTTCTCTGATCTGCTGGTTGTGCTATCCGTTGGTTCTGCCTGGCCCGGTTCTCCTGACAGCAGCAGAACACAAGCTGCTTGATCTGCTGTCAGAGGAACCTGCTGAGTCTGGAACCGATTGGAGTCTTTTACAGTCTGGCTGGGTTCCACTCAGTCTGGCCGGGTTCCACTGGGTCCGTCTGTCTGTCTCTGGTGGTTCCACTCTGCTGGACTTTATTTCTGATCTCTCGCCCTCTGGCTGCTCGGTTCCTGCTGAGATGAAGAATCTGTTGTTCGACGGAAAACCGAGATGAAAACAAAGACAGTTAAGAAGTGAAGGGAAGCCCGGCTGTAGGTTCTGTTGGTTCTGTTTGGTTCTTTCCCACAAACATACAGTAGAACTAGATAGGTGGATCCAGCCCATTGTTCTCCAGGACATAGACCCCTCCCAGCCTTCAGGCCGTCAGTTTGGTTCCAGCTGTTTAAAAATGAAACATTTCCAGATGTTCTGCTCAATAATTAAAGCACAACGCGTCGTTCTAATGTCAGGTTCTAGCGGCAGGTTCTAACGTTAGGGACCGTTTTCCTGGAAGGAGACGGAGAACGTCTGCTGCAGAGAACCAGCATCACTAGACGTTCTAAGAAAAAGACTCTAGAAGTGGTTTCCTAACAGAGAACCAGGGTTCCTCATGTTTCTAAAGAACCTGGAAACTCAGAAACACAAACAGAGAAACGTTCTAGAACCTCGTTGAGGTGTTGAAGCTGATTTAGAACCGGGTTTATTAGAACTTTTAGATCAGAAAGTATCCGTCTCTGGCTTGTAACGTTCTTTAAACTGGTTCTAGATCCAGATGTGGTTTGGTGGAGAACGTCCATGTTTCTGTTTAATATCTGACTTCTAATGATAAATTTTTAGCTTTTTAAATGTAGAAACAGATGTTTGATAATTTCATAATGTTGACTTTAAATCTTTAATTTTGGTTTTTTATTCAATAGCTGTGACATTTTTAGTCAAAAACTGACTTTTTGTTTCTTAATTTTGACGTTTATTGACAGTTTATGTCTCATATTTTGACTTTCTGTGTAATAATTGTGACTTTGTAAGTTTAAAACAAACAACTTTTTCCTCAAAACATTGACTTTTACTGTTTAACTTTGACTTGTTTGGTTTAAAATGTTTTCTTAAATTTGACTGAAGTTTTTTTGTCAAAATTTTAAGTTTGTATTTTGTAGTTTTGACTTGTTTTGAAACAGAATACTGTATAAATCAGAATATTGACTGAATAAATTTAAACACATAGTTTATGTTTCACATTTTGGACTTTTCTACAAGAATTTGGATGTTTTAAGTCCAAGTTTCACTTTTAAAGTCAATAATTTTGGGTTTTTCATTTCATAATATTGATTTTATAGATGAAACTTTAAGTTTTTCTCATGTTTTTGACTTTTTAACTTAATTCAGATTTTTATGTCAGAATTTTGTTTTGTCGTTTCCTTCAAAATATTGAATTTGTAGTGAAAACTTTAAAATTTTTGACTTTTAAAGTGAAAACTTAATTTTTGTATGATATATTAGATTTTTTTAACTTAATACTGACTTTTATGTCATAATTTTGAATTTATTTTATAAAATCATTTAATTAGGTTTAATTTAGACTTTTTAACTCATCATTTCAGCTTGTAAGTTCCAATAAAACTAAAAACTTTGACCTTTTGTCTCATATTTTAGACTCTGTTGGTAGAAATGTTGGCGTTAGATCAATTCTTTATAAAATCTTCACCATCTTTTCCTTCTTTTTTCTGTTCCTGGAGCTTCTGAGGTTAAACTTTAAACGTTGAACTTGAACAGTTTGTTTCTTTACCTCCGTCTGAACATTAATATTTAACATTCAGCTGATAATTAACTGCTTCAGTTCACATTTAAAGCTGGACCAGACCAACAGGAAGTCCACCTTCAGGTTTATTCACCTCCTGACTCTTTCTGTTTATCATTGTGTTGATGCTAAGCTAACGCTACCTGTGCTAACAGCGCTAACGGTCCATTTCCTGTTTCCTGTCGGAGTCTCTTTTCTCTGACTTTCTGTTGTTGGTTTTGTGTCCGGAAATGTTTGGAGAATCTTTCTTCTGATCTTTGTGTTTCCTGTCTGATCCATCAGCTGCTGCAGCGTTTAGAGGTTGAAAGTTTATTCTACATAATTCAGGTAAACATACTGTTTTAATATCTGACTCATAAAAGAAGAAAATATCCCCCAAAAGTTCTTTACATATCTAAAATATAGATATAGAACAAAAGAATAGAAGAAAATTAAAAAATAAATGAAAAATCAATGAAATTCTCCCAATAAATGTGAATAAAATTACCAAAAATATGTATTTTTTAAAAATCTGCAAAATGTACAAAAAACACAAACACAATGTCAGAAAAAAAACACTAATATGAGTTTGGAAAAATGTTTAGAAATGATCTAAAAGATGTCAAATGTCTGATTTTCTCCAAAGATCTTCAGTTTAGCATCACAGTGAAGAAACTGAAATCAGAATTTAGTCCTGTTGTATCTTTTTGTTTCATATTTGTCATGTTGTGTTTGGTGTTGCTAATGTTGTGCAACGCTTTGAGTATCTTTGTTCCATTTTGGTGGCTTTGTGTCGCATTTTAGTCATTTTGTGTCTCGTATTGGTCATTTTGCATCTTTTGTGTTGTTGTTTTGCGTCTCTTTATGGTTGTTTTCGTCCTATTTCAGTCATTTTGTGTCTGGTGTTGTTAATCTTGTGTGACTTTTTTGGTCTTTTTGTTCCATTTCAGTTGTTCTGTGTCGCATTTGGGACTTTTATGTCTGATTTTTCGTCCTTTTGCGTCTCCTTCATGTGAATCTGTCTATTTGTGCTTTCTTTTGGTCATTTGGTATCTTGCATTGTTAATTTTGCATCTTTCTGTGGATTTTGTTGAATTCTTTTACCCTTTTTCCATCACATTGGTGCATTTTGTGTCTCTTTATGGTTGCTTTTGTTCCATTTTGTTCATTTTGTGGCTGTTTGTGGTATTTTTGCATCTTTTTATGATTGTTTTTGTTCCGTTTTGGTCAATTTAAGTTCCATTTCAGTCATTTTGTCTCTGATGTTGTTAATTTTGTGTGTGACTTTTTGTGTATTTTTCTTCTGTTTTGGTCGTTCTGTATCACATTTTTTGCTTTTTCTGTCCTATTTTAGTTCTTTTACATCTGTTTGTGGGGTTTTTTTGTCTCATTTTGGTCGCTTGCGGTCTTGCATTGTTAGTTTTACATCTGTGTTTTTTTGTTGAATTTTTGACCATTTTTTTCATCACATTAGCAGATTTTGTGTTTATTTGTGGTCATTTTGCATCTTTTATGGTTATTTTTGTTCTGTTTTAGTCATTTTGTATCACATTTGGGTCATTTGGTCTCAGTTTTGTGTCAGTGGAGGCAGTAAAAGGTGATGTATGTGAGGAGAAGCAGTCTGAAGGTGAGGCTCGTCCTTCATTCATTCATTCATTCATTCATTCAGAGTGTTTCTAGACGTGTTTTCATTCATTCAGAGTGTTTCTAGACGTGTTTTCATTCATTCAGAGTGTTTCTAGACGTGTTTTCATTCATTCAGAGTGTTTCTAGACGTGTTTTCATTCATTCAGAGTGTTTCTAGACATGTTTTCATTCATTCAGAGTGTTTCTAGACGTGTTTTCATTCATTCAGAGTCTTTCTGGACGTGTTTTCATTCATTCAGAGTCTTTCTGGTCGTGTTTTCATTCATTCAGAGTGTTTCTAGACGTGTTTTCATTCATTCAGAGTCTTTCTAGACGTGTTTTCATTCATTCAGAGTCTTTCTAGACGTGTTTTCATTCATTCAGAGTGTTTCTAGACATGTTTTCATTCATTCAGAGTGTTTCTAGACGTGTTTTCATTCATTCAGAGTGTTTCTGGACGTGTTTTCATTCATTCAGAGTCTTTCTAGACGTGTTTTCATTCATTCAGAGTCTTTCTAGACGTGTTTTCATTCATTCAGAGTCTTTCTAGACGTGTTTTCATTTATTCAGAGTGTTTCTGGATGTGTTTTCATTCATTGAGTCTTTCTAGACGTGTTTTCATTGGTTCAGAGTGTTTCTAGACGTGTTTTCATTCATTCAGAGTGTTTCTAGACATGTTTTCATTCATTCAGAGTGTTTCTAGAAGTGTTTTCATTCATTCAGAGTCTTTCTAGACGTGTTTTCATTCATTCAGAGTCTTTCTAGATGTGTTTTCATTGGTTCAGAGTGTTTCTAGACGTGTTTTCATTTATTCAGAGTGTTTCTGGATGTGTTTTCATTCATTGAGTCTTTCTAGACGTGTTTTCATTGGTTCAGAGTGTTTCTGGACGTGTTTTCATTCATTCAGAGTCTTTCTAGACGTGTTTTCATTCATTCAGAGTCTTTCTAGACGTGTTTTCATTTATTCAGAGTGTTTCTGGATGTGTTTTCATTCATTCAGAGTCTTTCTAGACGTGTTTTCATTCATTCAGAGTCTTTCTAGACGTGTTTTCATTCATTCAGAGTCTTTCTAGACGTGTTTTCATTCATTCAGAGTCTTTCTAGACGTGTTTTCATTTATTCAGAGTGTTTCTGGATGTGTTTTCATTCATTGAGTCTTTCTAGACGTGTTTTCATTGGTTCAGAGTGTTTCTGGACGTGTTTTCATTCATTCAGAGTCTTTCTAGACGTGTTTTCATTGGTTGAGTGTTTTCATTCATTCAGAGTGTTTCTAGATGTGTTTTCATTCATTCAAAGTCTTTCTAGACGTGTTTTCATTGGTTCAGAGTGTTTCTGGATGTGTTTTCTGGTTTCCTGCCCAACAAAGCTTCACATTCATGCTGAGTTTTTCATAAACACACCGGAGCTGTTTCAGCCCCAGACTCTAAAGGATCCACCTTCAAACCAGTCGGTGTTTTTTCTGAAAATCAAACTCCAACCTTCTGAAGATCAAACTAACTCCACGTCTCTGTAGAACGTCTTCAGATGAGCTCTGATACAAACTGATGAAGTTTAACCTCCACTTTTTGGAAAAGTTCAGCAAACGTTAAACAAGTTGTTCCCATTTTTTCTTTTTATTGGTCAGTTTGTATCTGATTTATGGTGGTTTTGTTCTATTTTACTGGTCATTTTGTGTCTTATATGTTAGTTCTGTGTCTGTTTGTCGTCTTTTTATATCTTTTATGACCGTTTTGTTCTGTTTTGGTGATTTTGTTCCATTTTTTGGTCATTTTGGGTCTTAAATGTTAGTTTTGTGTCTCTTTATGGTTGTTTTTGTTCCATTTTGGTCATTTTCTGTCATATTTGGGCATTTTTTTGTCCATCTTTAATCGTTTATATCTCTTTGTTGTTGTTTTTCCATCTGTGATTAGTTTCTTTCCCTTTTTTTGGTCATTTTTGTTAGTTGGTGTCTCGCATTTTTAATTTTGTGTAACTTTGTGGATGTTTTTCTTCCATGTTGGTGGTTTTGTTATGCATTTTATTCATTTTGTCTCTCATATTGTTCATTTTGCATCTTTTTGTCCCCATTTAGCATTTCTTTATAGTTGTTTTTGTTCCATTTTGATCATTTTGTGTTTGTTTGTGGTCTTTTTGCATCTTTTTATGATTGTTTTTGTTCCTGTTTTTAAGTCATTTTTTGTCTTAAATGTTAGTTTTATTTCTGTTTTTGATAATTTTGTCCCATTTTGGTCATTTTAGTTAGTTGATGTTTCATATTGTTAACAACAATGTTTTTGTTCTATTTTGGTGGCTTTGTGTTGCATTTTATTCATTTTGTGTCTCATATTGTTAATTTTGCACCTTTTTATGGTTGGTTTCTTCCATTTAGGTCATTTTCCATCTTTTTGTTACTATTTTTTCTCTTTGTAGTTATATTTTTGTCCAGTTTTGGTGATTTTGTGTTTTGTATTTTTTCTAATTGGCTTTATGGTTGATTTCTTCCATTCTAGTCGCTTTGTGCCTCTTCATGTTTGTTTTTGTCACATTTTGGCCATTTTTGTGTTTGATTTCAGTCATTTTGCATCTCTTTGTGGCCATTATTTCTCTCTGTGGTTAGTTTTCTGTTCCATTGTAGTCATTTTGGTTAGTTGTTGTCTTGTATTGTTTATTTTGAGTGACTTTGTGGATTTTTTTTGTTCCATTTTTTTGTAATTTTGTGTGTTATATGTTAGTTTTTTGCCTGTGGTGTTTTTGCTTCTTTTTTTGATTGTTTTTGTTGCTTTTTGGTCATTTTCTGTCACATTTTGGCTTTTTTTGTCTAATTTTAATCATCTATATCTCTTTGTTGTTGTTTTCCTGCTGTGGTTAGTTTTCTGTCCCATTTTAGTCATTTTGGTTGTTTGTCTTGTATTTTTAATTTTGTGTGTCTTTTTGCTTGTTTTGCAGCCTTTTACGGTTGTTTGTTCCATTTTGATCATTTTGCATCTCTTTGTTGCCATTTTTTCCACTTTGTAATTATTTATTTATTATTATATATGATTCCCTGTTTAGGGATTTTGTGTTTTGTATTGTTTATTTTGCTTTTGTTTTTTTTTTCGTAATTTTTCCTTCAATTTTGTCATTTTTTGTTCCATTTTTGTAATTTTGGTAAAAGCAATCAGATGCTGAGTTTAAACCTCTTAGCTCCTCTAAAGTAGTGAAAAATACCCTTAAATGTGTCCTCTAGTCAGGATTAATGAGAACAAACCATCTCAGCTGACTTTATTTACCTGCACTGGTGACTAGTTGTTGTCTGATTAAAGGTTTTAGCTGTAAAGTGAAGCCAGCAGTTTCTCCTACAGCGGTTTGTTGTTTTTCCATTTTTAAAGCTCTCATGGCTGCATGTGATCCGGAGGTTTAATGAAGTGAAGCTCAGAGCTGCAGGAATCTTTACCCACAGTCCTCTGCTGCTGGGATCAGGTGCTGCTCACCTGGACACTGAGGTTCAGGTGACGTCTGACGCCGAGTCGTTTCTCTGATCAGACGGAGCTACGATCACAACTAGAGTCCATCTGGAGGAGGAAATATTTCAATAATCAAACCGCAAAAAAATAAGAAATGAATCCATAAAAAAGGAGTTTATTTTCTTTCTATATGTTTATATTTAGTCTGTTTATGGTCATATTTAGTGTCTTTTCAGTCATTTGTCGCCTTAGTTGGTCATATTTTGCCTCTTAAATCACATTTTGCCTCTTTATTGTCATATTTTACCTTTTTATGTTCATATTTAGTCTGTTTATGGCCATATTTTGGTTATTTTAGAGCATTTTTAATCTCAGCTGGTCATATTTTGCCTCCTTATGTTCATTTATTGCCTTTTTTTAGTCTTACTTTGTCACCTTAATTGGTCCTATTTGGCCTTTTTTGCTGCTTTTTGTCTCTTTTTTGTCATATTTTGTCTTCTTTGGTCATAATATGTACGTTTATTGTCATATTTTGCCTCTATTTCATAATATTTTGCCTCTTTATGTTAATATTTAGTTTGTTTATGGTCATATTTAGATCATTTGTTGTCTCAGTTGGTCATATATGCCTCCTTAATTCCCTGTTTTACCTCTTCTAAGTCATATTTTGCCTTTTTTATGTTTATATTTATTCTGTTTATGGTCATATTTAGTGTCTCTTAGGTCATTTGTCGTCTCAGCCGGTCATATTTTGCCTCCTTATGTTAATTTTTGCCTTCTGTTTAGTGATATTTAGTCTGTTTTTGGCCATATTTGGTGTTTTTTTGCTGCTTTTTGTCAATTTTTTTTATTCTTTTGTCGTTTTTGGGAATAACATGTGCCTCTATTGTCACAGACATGGCTGCCAGGATCTAATCTTCACCAGAACTTGTCATATTTAGTGTCTTTTAGACAATTTATTGTGTCGGTTTTTCGTTCTTTGCCTTATTTTAGTCATATACATATTTGGTTTCGTTTTGCTCATATTTGGACTTTTTATGTTTATATTTGATGTGTTTATGGTCGTATTTTGTGTTTTTTACATGATTTATTCCCCCAGTTGGTCATATTTTGTCTCATGTTCATTTTTTGCCTTTTCTTAGTCACATTTTTGGCTCATTTTGGTCATATTAAGTCTATTTTTGGTCATATTTAGTGTCTTTTCGGTCATTTGTCGTCTCAGTTGGTCATATTTTGCTTCCTTATGTTCACGTTTTGCCTCTTTTAAGTCAACTTTTTTCTTTTATGTTTATGTTTAGTCTGCTTATGGTCACATTTAGTGTCTTTTAGGTGATTATTTTCATTTTATGCCTTTTTTATTCCTATTTTGGATTGTTTTGATCATATTTGCCTGTTTTTGAACATATTTTTCCTCTCCATGTTCACTTTTTGTCTCTTTTTAGTCATATTTTGTCTGTTTTTGGTCAAAGTTTGTCTTTTTTCATTCATATTTGTGCTCGTTTTCTTAAACTTGACTATTATTTTGCTGCTCTGAGGTTGTTGTTGTTGTGTTTTCCGGCAGTAAATCAGATTTAAAACACATAAATATGAGAAATGAAGCAGGAATGTTTGTCAGAGTTTTATTGAGTCAGACTGTCTGATATGTGGTTTAGTCTGAAGAAACGCTAAATATCGAAGCTTTTAAACGTCCTGAGTCGTGTTGTTTGTTCAGACTGAAGCAGCTGATCAGGTTTCTATTGATTTATTGAGAGATAAAGGAAGATGATCCGGCTTCTTTTTAACCCTCCACCTCCCAGCTTCAGCCATTCATGCTGCTTTTCCTTCTTTTTGTGTCACACTTTGGTTGTTTTACATGTTTTAGTGGTCGCTTTGTCTCTTTTAGGAAGTTTTTCACCTCATATGGTCACATTTTTGCTCTTTTCTGTGGCTTTTCGTCTCTTTTTGGTCAGTTTTTGTCTTTGTATAATCATATTTAGCCACTTTATGGTCATAATTAGTGTCATTTAGATAATTTGTCTCCTCATATTGTCATATTTTCCCTCTTTATGTTCATTTTTGGTTTCTTCGTTTTTATGTTTAGTCTCTCTTTGTTCATGATTTGCCTCTTAATTGTCATATTTTGTCTCTTCATGGTCATATTTAGTGTCTTCTAGGTAATTTGTTGCCTTATTTGGTCATTTTATTTTATTTTGGCCTCATGATAATCATATTTCACCTTTTTTGGGTCAAATTTGTTCTTGTTTATCATATTTTGCATTTTTATCTTTATATTTAGTCTGTTTATGGTCATATTTAATGTCTTTTAGGTAATATGTCATCTTAGTTGGTCATATTTTGGCTCCTCGTTCATTTTTTTGTCACGTTTTGTCTGGTTTTAGTTATATTTTGACTCGTTTTGGTCATATTTGGCCATTTTTTCCTGCTTTCGTCTGTTTTTGGTCTTCTTTGGTCATAGTATGTGCCATTTTTGTCATATTTTGCCTTTTTATGGCCATAATTAGTGTCTTTATGGTGATATATAGTCTCTTTTTGTTCATAATTTGACTCTTTATCATCATATTTTGGCTTGTTTTTTCATATTTTGCCTTTTTCTGTTTATATTTAGTCTGTTTATGATCACATTCTTCTTTTAGGTCATTTTTAATCTCAGTTGGTCATTATATGCCTCCTTATGTTCATTTTTTAACCTTTTTTACTCATATTTTGCCTGTTTTAGGTCATTTTTGGTCTTCTTTGACCATAATATGTGCGTTTTTGTCATACTTTGCCTTTTTTGTGGTCATAATTAGTCACTTTATGGTCATATTTAGTGCCTTTTTATTCATAATTTGCCTGTTTGTCATCATATTTTGTCTCAACATGGTCATATTTAGTGTCTTTTTGTTCATATTTAGTGTGCTTCAGGTAAGTTGTTGCCTTATTTGGTCGTATTTATTTTATTTTGGCCTCATGGTAATCATATTTCATCTTTTTGGGTCATGTTTGGCCTTTATTTTCACATTCTACCTCTTTTTCATCATATTTTGCCCTTTTATATTTCTATTTAGTCTGTTTATGGTCATATTTAATATTGTTTAGATCATTTGCCGCCTCAGTTGGTCATATCTTGCATCCTTATGTTCCTTTTTTCCATATTTAGTTATATTTTGGCTAATTTTGGTCATATTTTCCTTCAGTAAACATACTGAAGGAAAATATGACATTTTTGGCTCTTTTTCGTCAGTTTTTGTGTTTGTATAGTCACATTTAGCCATTTTATGGTCATATTTTGTCTCCTCATGGTCATAATTAGTGTCTTTTAGATAATTTTTCACCTCATGTGGTCATATTTTGCCTCTTTATGTTCATTTTTGGTCTTTTTTCAGTCATACTTTGTCTGTTTTTTGTTGCATTTAGTCTCTTTATATTCCTATATTGCCTTTTTATGGTCATAATTAGTGTCTTTTTGTTCATATTTTACCTTTTTATGCACATATGTTGCCTCTTCATGGTCATATTTAGTGTGTTTTAGGTAATTTGTTGCCTTATTTGATCATATTTATTTTAATTTGATGTCATGATAATCATATTTTACCTTTTTATGTTTATATTTAGCCAGTTTACGATCATATTTAGTGTCTTTTAGATCATTTGTCGTCTGTTTTTGGTCGTATTTTGTCTCTTCTAGGTAACTGAAGACCTCATATGGTCAAATTTTGGCTCCTTTTTGCTGCTTTTTTTCTCTTTTTGGTATTTTTTTGTCGTCTTTGGTCATATTATGTTCCTTTATGGTCACATTTTGAATCTACGTGGTGATTGTTTTTAGTTGTTGGCCTCATACGGTCATATTTTAGCTTCTTTTTCGCTACTTATTGTCTCTGGTAATTTTTTTGTCTTCTTTGGTCACAGTATGTGAGTTTATGGTCACATTTTGAATCTACATGGTTATAATTTTCCTCTTCATTGTCATAGTTTGTGTCTTTTAGATAATTTGTTGCTTCTTTTAGTCATATTTTACCTTCTTTTAGTCATGTTTTGTCCGTTTTTGGTCATATTTACCTCTTTCAGCCGTAGCTTGTCTCGTTTTGGTCATATTTGGCCTTTTTTTTTACTGCTTTTTGTCTGTTTTTGGTAATTTTTTTGTCTTCTTTCATCTTAGTATCTACCTTTATTGTCACATTTAGCCACTTTTTGGTCATGTTCAGCCTTTTTATGTTTCTATTTAGTCTCTTTATGGTCATAGTTTGTCTTTTTGAGGTAATTTGTTGCCTCATTTAGTCATGTTTTACCTCCTTATTGTCGTTTTTTGTCTTTGATTGTGTCATTTTGCTGGTTTTCTTTCTATGAAGCTTCCTGCCTGACCTGTCGTTGTGTTAACTGGATTATTAAAGAGTGTTTTGGTCTCTGCCTCCCTCCAGTATCAGCGGTGTCCAGTTTAACGCCTTCACTGGTTTCAGACCAACCATCTGTTCAGCCGACCGTCCATCTGTGATCTTATTCAGGCTGAATTAAACCAGATCTCAGCTGAGAGTCGGATTCAGACAGAAACAAACCTGGACGGAGAGATTCAGAGTAGACGGGACGACTGAAGTCACGGTCAGGAAGTTTCCTATCTTCTGTCTGACCGTTAAAATGACAGGAATCCTGCAAAAAATTAACAGCTTTCATTTAATTTTGGAACAAATGAAACATGTTTTTACCAATACTGGAGCATACTGTAAATATTTAACGATTTTTTTACATTTTTGTTTCCTCTCTGCTCTGTTGAAACACTGCCTGCAGTTCAGTCCAATTCATCCGAAAACTCTCTGAATTTTAGTGCCAGGATCGTTAGTCACAACTGAGTCATTAATGGATTCACGGTTGTGCAAAAGACTGTAAAATTTTACGTTTTTTACAGAATCTGGTTAGAGCAAATGCTTTATTTTTTGTGAATTTTTAAATGTAGAATGTAGTGGTTTTGATGACGATTTGAAGCTCAGATTTGGTTCATTTTGTTCAAGAGCAGCCTGAAAGTTGAAAATCTGGTTAATCTTCCTGTTTTTACAGTTTCTGGTTGATAACTGGTAGCATTTTGGTGATATTTGTAAAGAAAACCTGCGTTTCAGAGCAGACCTTCCAGTGGATTTAATGGAGTAGAACAGCGTGTTTGCATTTTTAACACTGCCTGCAGTTCAGTCCATTTCCTTCAAAAACTCTCTGAATTTTAGTGACGTGATCGTTAGTCACAGCTGAGTCCTTAATGGCTTCACAGTTGTAGAAAAGAGCGCAAAATTTATTGTTTTTTACAGAATCTGCTTAGAGAAAATGGTTTATTTTTTACTAATTTTTAAATGAACAGGATTTGTTGAAGAGCCGCCTGAAAATAGAAACCCTCATGAATCTTTAGACCAGATCCTCCTGTGGGTTAAATGGAGAAGAAAAGCAGGTTTGCATTTTTAAAGCAGCCTGCAGCTCATCTGAAAATTCTCTGAATATTTTTGAGGTAACTTTTGGTCACAGAGGAGTCAGTTCATGCTTTCTGGCTGCACTGAGGTGTGCAGAATTTTAAATTTTTTACAGAATCTATTTAGAAACTAAACAATTATTTTTGGTAAATTTTAACTGAGACGTGTAGAATGAAGTGATTTTGATGAAATGTGATGATTTTTAGCCTCTAAGATGCGTCTAAGGAACTTCTTTACAGTTTCTGGGTGGTAACTGGTGCCAATTTGTTTATCTTTGTAAAGAAAACCTGCTTTTCAGACCATTTTTTTTTGCCTCTTTTTAGTTATGTTTTGTCTCTTTTAGTCATATTTTGCCTCTTTTTGGTCATATTTTGTAAGTTAAGTCAGTTATTGCTTTCTGGCTGCACCGAGGTGTGCAAAATTTTTTGTTTTTTACAGAATCTATTTCAGTCAAATGGATTATTTTTGGCAGATTTTTACCCGAAACACGTTGATGAAATGTGATGATTTTAAGCCTCTAAGATGCGTTTAAGGACCTTCTTTCTTTCTGTTTTTAGATAATTACATGAACAAAGAACTTTAAATACACCATTCTCAAAAAATAGATTAGAGTAGAAAAATATAAAGACGTGGCAAATATAAAGTAGAAATATATTAAAAGAAGTAATAAATAAATCAATGAATTTGACAGTTTCCTGCTGATAAATAATGTAATTGTAGACAGAAAAATAATCAGCACCTGTTTTCATAACTGAATAATTGTTTTAGACATTTTTAACAGGAAAAATTAGGACAGAAAAAATAGAATATTTGTGTATTTATGCACCTCTAAATGAAAGATTTGCTGCTTTTCCTTCCGTTGTGTCGTTTAAAACTGAACATTTGAGTTTTTAAGCTTTTAATCGAACTAAATAAAATGTTAAATTTGTCTTTTTTTGGACGTTTACCGACCAAACTGGTAATTTATTGGTCATTAAAAGTCGTCAGTCAGTGAAGAGAAACTGTAAAATGTGATGTAATAAATAAATCTGAGCAGCAGATCAGGAACATCCAGACAGAGACGGTCGACCTTTTGGTGTTTGATTCATTTCGGCTCAGCGAGCAGAGAAATAGAGCGAAAAGACGATGAGGAGGATGAGGAGGAAGGAGGTCAGGATGGAGACGAGAAATAAAGACGCTGGACGAGGTTTTAGTCACAATAAGACAGGAAATATGTAAAACGTTGAATATTAAAAACCTGAGAATAAACTCAGGGTCTCAGAACAGAAATAAGATACTAAAATATCAATAATAAGGCTAAATTAAATAAGAGTGCACTGAAAATATTAATAAAATTAATTTTAAACAGTTTTTGACTAAAGTGTTTCCACGTTTTGGTAAATTAAAAATAATAAAAAATATTTTACAGTAACGATTAAAGTCTTACCAAATGTTTAAATTTCTCTCAAATCTCAGCAAATATCTGTAAAATATTTTTTATTTGCTGATTTAGATCCAGTTAAAGAAAAAGTCTAATTTATTGTCATGTTGTAAAAGAAATTTTTATTTTTTAGATGTTGTAATTTAACAAAACAGAAAAAAATCTGTAAAATAAAAATTTAAAATCATGAACAAATTTCAATCTTTAATTTTTGTTCCTTCAAAAAACTCCAAATATCTGTTAAAAAAAAATATTTTTTCTGATTTAAATACGGTAAAAAATAAATATATTACATTCCAGCAATGGATAGAAACAGATTATTATTTATAAAAATATTCTGAGGTTATTCTGTTTCATTTGTTTTTATAGTTTTATAGTTTTATGTTTTTCTACAGAGCTGTAAAAGTTCCACTTGTCCAGGACAATAAATCTGTCTTATCTTGTGTTTATTCATTTAGAAATAACTGGACGATAAAATCATTCTGAACATTTTTATTAGTTTTTTTGTTTCATTGCAGAAAGATTCTGAAAGATTTGCTGAATTTTGCTGCTTCTAATTGTAAACAAGATAATATTTAATAGTGTTTTAAATTCTGACAAATACTGAATGAATTAATGGAAATTCTGCACAGAAATTCATGTTTTCAAGATCATTATTTCTAAACAGTTTTTTCCTTAAAATTTCTTTCAATGTTTTGATCAAATCGTTAATTTGGGGCAAATTAATTAATATAACAAGATAAATAGTTTAACATTTTAAACAATATGTTTATTTATTTTGCAGATTTATGATATAGTATCTTATTATAAATATATTTTTTAAAATTTATGCTGTAAAAAATAAACAGTTTTGAGTTTTTAACTGTATTTTTTTAACATGATTTTTTTCCGTTTTATTGAATTAAACATACGATCTGGTAAAATCACAGAGATTTTCAGATTATTTTTGTTTACACAATGCTGATAAAAAACAATATTTGACTGTGAACATATTTTTTTAGTGTATTTAAATCAGCTAAAATTATAATTATTTTGCAGATATTTTCTATTATTTCTGAGAAAAATTTATTTATTTTAAGAATTTTTTAAAAACTTATATCAGAAAAAATCACTTATTTTTCCTGTTTTATTAAATTATAGAAATATGTAATAAAATCTCAGATCATTTTTTTTACACATTACTCATTAAAAACAACAATATTTGACTGAAATAATTTTTGTTCTGTATTCAAATCAGCAAAAATTCTAATTATTTTATTTCAAAGAAAAAATATTTATATTAAGGATCTTTTTTTTTTAAACTTCTAATGGAAAGAAATTCCCACATTTTTTCAGTTTTGTTAAATTACATCTAAAAGCATCTAAAACCACAAAAAGATCATTTTTATTTATACATTACTCATTAAAATAAACAATATCTGATCATTAAATGACACAATTTTTAAATCAGGAAAAAGTATTATTATTTTGTAAATATGTTTTATTATTCAAAATTCTGTAAATTAAGGATCTTTTAATTTCACAAATTTTTCCTGTTTTGTTAATTTACAAATAATGTCCAAAAAATTACAGAAAAAAAAATAATGTACATAGAGACCCACAAATGTGAATAATGTGTATTTTCACTAATAATAAGTTGTTGTTTTACTGTGTTTGACTGTAAATTTATAGTTTTATGAGGCGCAGTAATGTGCAGAATACAGGAATTTATAATTAATTATCATGAAATAAACCTGGAGCTTCCTGCTTTTAGAGGACTAGTGGGGACTACTTCCTGTGGCGGATGGATTTACAGCTTTAGTACTGAGTAACCTCCAGCATCTGTGAGTTAAAATCTAGAAATAATGTGCAGTTTTCTGGGAATAAATCCAGATTTTTAGCTTCACTGCTGTCAGTTTACTGGAAGCAGCTTTTATTTCTCCTCTTTAGTCACAGTTCCGTCGTTTCCATTAAACAGGTGACGCTTCACCTGGACGTACTTCATTAAATCTTAAAAGCTTCTCGGTTTGTTCTCTAAAAGTCTCGTATTCGTTTAAACGTTGAATCTGTGGTCAGGTTTTATTGTTGAGAAGCTTTAAGGAAACCAGCGGCTGACATTTAATAAATCTGATAAACTTCCTCCTGAAGCTGAACTTTGACTTCCAGCTCACAGGTTCAATAAGAAAAAAACGCCACGTTTTTTCTGAACGAGTCGACCTGAACTTTGAGCTGCAAGAGTTTAAACGGTTCAGATTTATCCGACATGAGGAAGATTTCTGTTCTGGAGGTCAAAGTCACAGAGGAAACATTCATTTAGGACGATTTAAATTCAGTTAGTAGGAACTGTGAGCCAACATACGGTCTGAAGGTCATTAATTAGCTTTTTAAACTGCAAAAGACGTTTTATCTTTGAAAAAAAACTGACAAACTGACACCATTTATAATCTAGAAACTGTTAAAACAAAAACAAAGTCCCTGAACGCATCAGAAAGCCTTAAAAATTGATTTATTTTAAATGTCTCATTTAGAAATTTGCCAAAAATCACCTCTTAACTTTAACCATATTCTGTACAAAATAAAGAAAAATACGCAAACACTCTTTTACTCTGTTAAACCCACTGTTTTCTTTGCAAAGATAAAAGAAAATTACATAAAAACAGAAAAATGAATCAGATTTTCAACTTTCAGGTGGTTCTTGAATAAATCACGAGCAGCTCTGTCAAGAAAAACAACCAAATGTAACCTTAATATTGCAATATTTCATTAAAATCACTTATTCTACACATGTATTTTGTAACAACTGCCAAAAATAAACCATGTGCTCAAACCAGATTTTATAAAAAACAGAAAAACATTCTGTGTATTTTGACTCCAGGATGACAAATGTCTTGCTTTGTCGAAATATATTCAGTTTACTGTCCCAGAGGAGGAAAGAAACCAGAAAATATTCACATTTAAGAACCTGAAATCACAGAATTTAGGTTGTTTTTATTTAAAAAATACTCAAATGGATTAATGAATTATTAAGTATGATATTTATCTGCACCAGTTTTATTTTAATAATGAGTTCATCACATTTTCTGTGTAAAATCTGCATCAAAACTATTATAAATATAAATATAGTGCAGAAAGTACCATAAATTAGAAAAATACTGCAGTAAAATGTGAATACAAGTTAGATTTAGGACACATATTTCTGTTTTTTTTACAAGCATTTTTTCATTTTTCACCACTGGGTTCACTGATTCTGGTGAGAAATGACACAAAAACTGAGACGTCTTCAGGTTGTAGAAGCTGCAATCACAGAGTTTAGACTGTTTTTATTTAAAAAAAATACTCAGACTGATTAATGAATTATTAACTGTGACACATATCTGCAGCTGTTTTATTTTAACAGTGAGTTCATCACGTTTTCTGTGTAAAATCTGCAAAGGAACTATTATAAATACAAATATAGTGCAGAAAGTAGCATAAATGGAAATAATATTTAGTTATTTTCTATCCACTGGATTCACTGGTTCTGGTTAGAAATGATTAAAACTGAGATGTTTTCAGGTTGTAAAAGCTGAAATTACAGAATTTATTTAATCAGTTTACTGAAAATGATGATCTCAGCTGGAGCTTTATTCTGTTTATTTCTGACTTCTTTTTCCGACCTACCATCCAGATTGTGTTCCTTTTGTTGTGAAATCGGGTTTCTAACACTCAGATGTATTATTTGAAATGACTGGTTCAGCTTTTATCAGGACTGAATCGGCTGCAGGTTGAAATCAGAACCATGAGGGAGGCAGTATAATAAATGAAGCAGCTCGTTATCTCTGTGACCTCCTTCATCAGCATCCTTCACACCTCAGTGGTGATCCTCCTGGAGGACAGAACTCCAGCAGAACCACAGCTTTAGCTCCACCTGGAACACTTAGAATTTAACAGTGAATGAAAGCTAAAAGCTGTTTTTAATAACGTTTACTGTTAAACAAAGACTTCACGCAGGGCTGAAGTCTTTGCTGGTTTGTCAGCAGCTCCTGCAGCCATAGAATCTGGGTTATTGTATGTCACGCTTCAGCTGAGTGAGCCGACCAATCAGAGCAGAGCTGTTCTTAAAGAGACAGGAGCGTTTCAAACGGCGTGAGAAAAATAATCTGTTCTTGAACGTTAAAATGTGTGAAAAATATTCCAGTCAACTGTAAAAATACAGTAAGGACCTGAAAACATGCAGAGTATGACATTTGTTCTTTAATAAGTCTTATAAGGTGACTTGTGGGCGTTGTTTAACTGTCATGTAACTGCAGGGTTTCCTCTACGTTCATTCAGCAGCAGCGGCTCAATTAACTGAAGCTACCGATATGTTGCGTAACGTTAGCTGCTGCTGAATCCCAGCCAAATTTCTTTCTTTTTTTTTTTTTTTTTAAATCGTCACAAATACACCACGGCTGTATGTCTCTACTTTCACAGCAGTCTTGCACTGTGTCGGGTTCTCGCGAGTACTAAGGTAAACTACAGATAACTATCTTGCTCGGTATCTACTCTTTGATACGTCGGGTTAATACGACATTAATCGTTCGTGAGGGCTCGGCCTTGAAAGTGACGTCACGTCAAGCATCCAGGTAACAGGTCAGAGAGTCAGAGGAACGTCGTCTTGGAAAATAGGGTTAAACAGACATTCGCAAAATATTGATGGCCAGCTAACGCTACACAACATATTGGTAGCTTCAGTTAATTGGGCCCGGTGCCAACTCAGTGTCGCTAACGTGAGTAAACTAATTGATAGCATTAAGCTAATATCTACACACCATGTATGAATAACTGCTGACTGCGTTTTCAGATGAGCTTGTTCAAATATATATATTTTTTATTTTAACATTCAGCCTTTAAAAAGCCATTTTCAACTGACTGAATAGATTGTACAAGGAACATCTGCAGTCAAGTGTCATTTGTTTACGTTGCCACGGCTCCCGGGGAGCATGCCGCCGCTGCTGAAAACAATCCTAGAGGAAACACTGTCATGTAACTGTCATTTAACTGTTGGATAGATGTTGCTCAGTGGTTGGTTACTGTCATGTTACTATTAAATGTTGGATACCTGTGAGTCTGCTGTCACTCAGCTGTTGGTTACTGTCATATAACTGTCAGTTAAATAATATATAGCTGTTACTTCACTGCTGGGTACTGCCGCTGTTCTGTGACTTAAGCATTGGATACTGGCTCTTGTCATGTAACTGTCTTGTAAATGCTACATAGCTGTCATTCAGCTTTTGGGTACTGTCATGTAACTGTCACTGATGTGCTGGATATCTGTGACTGTCACTCAACTGTCATATAACTCAAATCACTGTCACTTCACTGACACTTACCTTTTGGGTAACTGTCACGTAACTGCCATGTCACTGTCAGGTAACCCTCAATTAAGTGTTGGATTACTGTAGGGCTGGACCCAAATATCCGAATATTTGGTAGTGATGGTGGTATCCGAATATTCGGATCCCCCCCACCCCCCAGCGGACCATGTCGTGCGATCGGTATTCGTCTCGTCAATTCGCCCAACTCGTCCACCCGTCAGACGTTACGGAATGAACCGATCCTAATATTCGCCTCGTCTCGTCTCTTAAAGAGTGTTTTTAGTGTGTCATGTAGAGAACATGTTATTAAACCCATCCTGTGATGCTGTTTAGGTCTACATTATAATAACTTGTTGCTTTGCTTTTTGGTTCCTGTTTCAGTTTGAACTTTGTGTTTCCAGAATCTCTGCTGTTGTTGTTTGAGCTTTCTGGGCTGTAATGACTCTTTAATATGACGGTGACACAGCAGAGGGGAAGTGGTGACTCAGCTTACTGCAGCATCTCGTTACTAATTTATCTTCCTCTTTAGAGTCTCTGATGGAAAACTCTGGGTTTAGCTACTGCTGATTGTGTAACTGTGGATAATATTCATATCAGTAAAATGTCCTGTTCTTGTTGAGGTTTTACGTAACGTCAAAGTGCTTCAGGACGTTCAGATGATCATCTATAAACACCGTCCTGACGTTCTGACCTTTTCTGTTTCGGTGAATTCTAGATCACAAGTTCTTCAGCTGTTTTATGTTCTCCTGTTGTGTTTATAAGAAGAACATCTGTGGTTTTATTTCCAGGGAGGCTTGTGATGCTCAGGTTGGTTCACGGTACGGTGGCCTCCGGCGGACAAAAGACTCAGGAGGCTTCAGGTTGTTTCTGTGGGTTTTCCAGACATCAGGACCTTGTGGTGTCGGTCCTGCAGGTCATCTGGATCATGAGTTCTGAAGGTTTTTATTGATATAAATGCTGTTATTATTCAGTTCAGGTGCACTCTAGGTTTAGTGCTAATTAGCAAATTAGCAAATGTTAGCATGAAGCTTCCAGAAATTCCCATGTAGACCTGCAACTAATAGTTATTTCCATTTTTCATCCATTAACTGCAGATATTTCTATGTTATTCATGATTTTAGCTGATTTTTTGAACGTTTTCATCCATTGCATACTGATATTTTTAGCTTTTTACCCATTATCTACCAATATTTCTACATAACCATGAATTTAGTTGACTATTTCAAGTTTTTCATCCATTACATAGAGATATTTCTATATTGTTCGCCATTTTAGTTGATTACTTAAACTTTTTTTATCCAGTATCTACCAATATTTTTACATTATTCATGATTTTAGTTGACTGTTTCAACTTTTTCATCCATTACGTACAGACCATTCATCATTTTTTGCTGAATATTTAACATTTTTAATCCATTACCTACAGATATTTCAATATTATCCATGATTTTAGTCGACTATTTCAACTTTTTATTTATTAGTTTAGTCTTTTTTCTTATTATCCATCAGTTTAGTTGGTTATTTCAACTTTTTCATCTATTATCTACCAATATTTCGACATTATCCATGATTTTAATTGACTATTTAAACCTTTTCACCCATTACAAGCAGATATTTTCTATATTATTCATTATTTTAGTTGATTAACTTTTTTCCATTATCTACCAATATTTCTACGTTATCCATGATTATTGTCGACGATTTTAACTTCTTTTATCCATTACCTACCAATATTTCTACATTATCCATGGTTTTAGTAGACTATTTAAACGTTCACCCATTACAAGCAGATATTTTCTATATTATTCATCATTTTAGTTGATTGTTTTAACATGTTTAAACATTATCCACCAAATTTCTAAATTATCCATGGTTTTAGTTAACTATTTACACTTTTTCATTCATTACCAATAGACTTTTTTTCATATTATCCATCATTTTAGTTGGTTATTTCAACTTTTTCATCCATTACATATATACATTTCTGTAGTACACCTAATTTTGGCAGATTTTTATATATATATATATATATATATATATATATATATATATATATATATATATATATATATATATATATTATCCATTATTTTAGTTGATTAGTTTAAGTTTTTTTATCCACTATTTACCAATATTTCTACATTATTCATGATTTTTAGGTGACTATTTAAACTTTCATCCATTACATATAGATAGTTCTATATCTATTATTTTAAGTGGACCATATTAACTTTTTTATTCATTATATATAGATATTTCCATATTATCTGTCATTTTAGCTGTTTTTTCTATTATTTTCATCCATTATCTACAGTTATTTTGATATCATTCATAATTTTTAGTTGACTATTTAGCTTTTTCGTCCATTACAAATAGATTTTTCTATATAATTCATCATTTTAGCAGATTTTTTTTCAATTTTTTCAGTTGTGTGCAGATATGTCTTTTTATTATATGTGATTTTAGTTGACAATTTACATTTTTTTTCATTTTTTCACTTTGGCTGACTTCTTTCAACTTTTTCATTTGTTACTGGGGTGTATTTCTGTTATCCTTCATTTTAGCTCATTTTAAAACCATTTTTTCATCCATTACATACAGATATTTTTATATTATCTATCAGTTTAGTTGACATTTAAACATTTTCAACCATTTACCCACTCCTTTTAGCTGCTTCGTTACCATTATTTATAATTATATTGACCATTAATTCAATATTCAACCATTTAAACCATTTTTTTGTAGAAATCTTTATTCAATCAGTAATTTTTCTAAATATTTGAGCTGTTTTTCCACATAACTCCTGCAGAACTGAAGTTGTTCTTTTACCTTTGCTGCTTTAGGGTGTGTGTGCTGTCTCGTGTGTGTCTGGGTGTTACAGGTGTGTTGTGTTTTGTGTGTGTGTGTGCGTGTGTGTGTGTGTGTGTGTGTGTGTTGGGTGTGTCTTGTGTAACACCATTAATGTGATTACTATCTGAGCTGCAGGAACAGCTGACTGTTTTTATTAGGGGTGTGTTAAAGTGTTTCTGCACACTAACCACACACACACACACACACACACACACACACAGTTCAGTGCATACTTGAACTGTTCATCATCATTTCTGGGTTTTTACCCTCAGGACTGTAATTTAGCTGCAGGTTCAAACATCTGCAGGTTCAAATATTTAACGTCTGGATCCAACATGAAGCTGTAAAATCCTTGAGTTAAATTATTTTATTCTAAAAAGAACCAGACTGGTTCCAAAATGAGGTTATTTAGTTGTTGCTGCATAGTAAATCCCACAGTGTCTGCTGTCTCTGGATGCTGCTTTTAGCTGCAGTTAAAAGTTGACATGGAAACTTTCGAAAGTCTTTTAACTATAAGGTTTCAGTTTATTATAAATTTAATACTGCAACTTTAACTCCTGTGTAAAACATTTCAAACATAATATCCTCCTCCCTGTTCTGGGTTTCGATGGCCTGCTGCTAATATTTCCTTTTAAACCCACATTTCTATGATGCTCTGAGCAAAAGTTTATATTTGCTGTATTTGTTCATCCAAGATTTGTCCAAAAATTCTTCATGCTCTTTTGATTTTTAGATTCTTTACACAAACAAGTAACAGTTGTTTTCTGCTTTTTTTGTCTATAAAACTCCAAAGAAATCTTCTGTTTACTTCAGTTTAATCTGCAGGTTTTCACATTTTTGGACCAAAACAAATCAAATATTTCACTTTTTTGCTTCCGAAAAATTACCCATATTTTCTAGTTATTAATTATCAGAGTTTATTTTATACTAAAATGTATTAACAGTAAAATGTATTTTCCAGAAAAACCCAACTTTCTTTATTTGACTTCTCATATTTACACATTAAATTCACACTCATCCTACTTCAATGCAAAAATAATGTTTATATTTACAGAACATAATTGTCCAAAAATGACTTTCCTCTCTTAGGATTTTTGTCATAAAGGCTGAAACTAAGTTATTTTCACTTAGTTATGTATTTTTTTAAAATTAATTTGTCGATAAAACATAAAATAAAAACTAAAAATCTTCAACTTATTAAAATCTGAGAACTAAAATCCATCAGTTATCTCCAGAGTGATATAAATATTATTGATAATTGATTATCAATGTAGTTTATCATTATAATAAAATCAATAATGGTTTAACCTTCTTCTTCCTGTCTTCCAGCTCCTGTCACTCAGTGTCTCCATGGTGAAGTGGTCTGATGTCAGCCCCTCCTCTCGTAGACCCTCCCACCGTCACCATGCCAACCATGGTTTCTAGGCTGCCCAAGTTCGGTTCTCGGCCCAGATCTCAGACGGCTCCGGCTGCAGCCACCAGCGCTTCTTCTGCCGCCAGCAGCCGCCTCACCAACGGGTTCTACCACCACCCCGGCCCAGTGGGGGTCAACGGCTCCTTCACGACGCCGCCCTCCGCCATCCGGCAGAACGGCTTCATCAGAGTACCAACTTCCTTCTCCATGAAGTGGAGGAAGGAGGGCGGGGCGACGGAGGACGGTGAGGCGAAGAGCGTCCAGCAGCAGGCCAGAAAACCAGCCACGCCCCCTGCGGGAAAGGGGCGTGGCTTTGGCCAGCCGGTGACATCATCCTCGCCGTCGCCGCAGTCGAGCCCCAGAACTCTGCCTGTTTCTAAGACCGGCTCCAGACTGAGCCCGCCGGCGTCTGGACCTCCCAAACGGACCCTGAACGGCGTCTCCAAAACTCGCGGCACCCTCAGGCAGCCTCAGAGCTTTGGTCGACCCGGTTCCAGGCCCAGTTCTGGACCGGGGTCACGGTCCGGGTCGCCCCTCCAGAAGAAGGCACCAGCCAGCCGCTCGTACTCCAGCGACAGCCTTGGTTCCTCTCCCTCCGTCCAGCTGACCCAGAATGACCGATTCCGCTCCCGGAGCCTCACCCAGGTCCGACGGCAGCCCTCCCCCACCCTCACCCCCTCCTCCCCCACTGTCACCCACGGCAACAGGGCGTCATCCGCCCAGGCTCTGCCCAGAAAACCTCCAGAGGGAGGAGCTCGGGCCGGTGGAGGGGTCAAGGGCAGGTCAGGTGTCCCCTCCCTTCTGCCCCCGGGGGCCTTAAAGAAGCCCCTCCTACCCAGCCTTAGCCCTGCCTCCAAGCCCAGCGGCATCAGCTATAAGCTGTCGCGTCCATCACTCATGAAGCAGTCCCGCCCCCTTCGAGTGACTCCAACCAATGAGAGAGGAGGAGAAATAAACCGAGGACTGAACGGACGAAGAGACTCAGTGGAGACGCCGTCGACCACAGACAACAGCCCTGGTTCGTCTTTATACCTTCATGTAGAGCTAAAAACACCAGAACTTCCTCAGAACATCTGGTTCTTCATCTCCAGTAACTTTTTTCAATGATCAGAGTTCTACCTTCATACTGGGAATATTTCCAGATTTCTAGGTCCTTGAAGTCCATAGAGGAGAACGTCCCCTGTAGAAAGTTCTAGAGTAGACCTATCGACAACTGTACAGTTGTCAGTTTTTACCAGAACTCCGATGTGTCTTTCCTCCTAAATGTCATGTGTCTATCTGCTGGACTGATGAAGTTCTGAGGCTCAGAAATGATGGAAAAAGTCCGTTCCAAAAGTGATAAATCTGGACCCACCTCTATGGACTAGTGCACTAAACTTAAAGACTGGAAGCAAGAAAGGAGAACAACCAACTGCAGTTGTCGGTAGGTCTACTCTAGAACTTTCTACAGGGGACGTTCTCCTCTATAGACTTCAAGGACCTGGAACTCTGGAAATATTCCCAGTATGAAGGTAGAACTCTAATCATTAATAAAGTTACTGGAGATGAAGAACCAGATGATTCTGAGGAGGTTTGGGAGGAACTTTGTTCAGATTTGGTTGATTTTATTTGGACTGACCTCATCTTTACATCAACATTTTGATCTTCTCGTCTCTAAAATCTCATATTCTCTTCATCTTTTCTCTCCTCTCCAGTAGAAGACTCCCCTGATGCTCCAGAGCCAGAGGGGCTGCCAGCAGAGCTTGTATCCCATGGAGAGGTGTCCATCGTGGGGGAGACGCTAGAGGACATGTCCTTGTCCTCCACCTCTTCTCTGGACAGAAATGACACCAGTCAGGAGTACATGGATGACTTCGACAACCTCGGTGAGAAACACAACTCTGAAGGACAGTAACTGCTGGATGTGTTGGACTTTCTGCTTGTGTTTTGTAATTTGAACTCCAGTTTCTGGCTGTTTTCCATCTCGTTTTTCTTCACTGTGGGTCATTATTCAGTCTAAAGTCCTGTAGCGCTATGGAAACAGAACAACATGACGAAAGAGAGAGAACTCAGAAATATCTTCTGTTAGTAAGACTCAGTCAGAATGATGGAAATTAGAAAATAGAAAACATTTCTTCTTATTACTTTTGTCCAAAAATTGGAAAACCTGGAGTGAACATTGATTTGTGGCCATTTTCCATCAAATTTCAACTGTTTTATTCTCGTTTTGATCACATTATGTCACAGTTTGGTTGTTTTGCATCATATTTTAGATCTTTTGTGTTAAATATAGTTGTTTTATGACTTTTTTTGTTCATTTTGCATCACATTTTAATCATAATGACTCACAATCCGTCAACAATTAAGGGTAAATTATTGAAATTTTGTCCTAAAGGGCTTCAGACTGGTCCAAAAAGACTCAGTTAGTCCAAGATTAATCCAAGTTTGTCCAAAAACAAAAAACTTGGTAAAAATGACCAAACATTTGTCCAAAATGACTCAAAACGTATCCAAAATTGCTCAAAAGCCCTTCACCTCCATGACTAGACGTAGAGAGAATTGAGTATGATGCAGTTAGAATGACAGAAATCCTAAAAAAGGAAAAAAAAAAAAAAAATTCTTTAATTATTAGTTATCTGGTGCCTGAATTTACATTCTTTCTTTATATAAATAAAAACATTTCAGCCATTTATTGATGCAAAAAATGACCACAGTGCAGAAAAGAAGTGTTTGATGATCAGTATTTACCCAAATGTTTAAATGTCCACACTGTCAGAACTCATCGCTAGCAGATTAAATGAAGGACTGAGATCAATCAATCAGTTTGAATTGATCGGTTTGTTGTGTTTTCAGGTAACGGAAGCGTCGGCATTCTGCTGCTCTCCTCCAAAAACGACGAAGACGACTCCGGGCTCGACCAATCGTGTTCCAGGTTCAACGATGATAAGCTTCCCGCTGTTAACGGTGTCACCAAGGCAACCGGACTGTGTTTCCTGGACGACAGTTTGGATTGGACCGGCGTCAGACTCAGCAGTGAGTTTAGTAGGATTAATGTTCAGTTCAGGAGAAGTCTGTGAACTTTTTAAACATTTTTAAAATCCTGTTTGTGTCCAGGTGAACCAGGAGAGAATCGACTGAACCAATTGACCCGCCGGAGGAAGTCCAGTCACCCAGAATACCACGAACAGGTACCGGCACTGAAGAGATCAACAGACCGACACCAAAAAGACGGACACCAAACAGACCAACATGAAACAGACCAAGAGACCGACACCAAACAGACCAGCAGACTGACACCAAACAGACCTGCAGACCAACACCAAACCGACACCAAACAGACCAACATGAAACAGACCAAGAGACCGACACCAAACAGACCAGCAGACTGACACCAAACAGACCTGCAGACCAACACCAAACCGACACCAAACAGACCAACATGAAACAGACCAAGAGACCGACACCAAACAGACCGACACCAAACAGACCAACAGACTGACACCAAACAGACCAACAGACCGACACCAAACAGACCAACAGACCGACAAACCGACACCAAACAGACCAACAGACTGACACCAAACAGACCGACAAACCAACACCAAACAGACCAACACCAAACAGTTTAATTTCAGTTAAATTGGACATTAGAACATCTTATTTCATTGTTTTCAAGTCTGATAGCTGAAATAACTGATGAAACAATAATAAAGAATCACTGTCCTAGTAAACTACAAGTCATTTTATTGTCTTCAAATTGAAAGTTCTGACTGGAGGTCATTAACTACCATAGAAGTCTTTGTCACGGTGCCCGTTGCTAGCTAAACTCCCAAAATGTTCTCTGCTTTAGCATGAACGGTAGTCTGAGTGATGCCTTGTCTGGTCTCTACAGGATTAAACAGGAAGAGGCTCCTCCTGGTGGAACAACCAGGAACTACAGCTGGTCTACATTTAATGACATCATGACCTTCTCCTTTTTCTTTATCAGTTCAGACATAGCAGTTGATCAAGTAACAGTTCATTAGTTATATTCATAGTCTGACAGACTCTGAAAAACTCACTAAAACTCACTGAAAATACTTGCTAGCTTAGCAACATTAGCACTATAAACAACCCATAATGCAACACTCCTCAATTTAAAGACGACCTCCGCCTGTCAAACCTCCATGTTCCAGAAAAATGTGTCTCAAATTAGCCACAGTATGTCATAAGCTTGATGTAATGTTAAAATCCAGCTCTGAGGCGTGTCCTGATGGCTGACTCACAGTTTTTAGCTGCAGCCGTTTGGATCATGGACTCCACCCATGAACACCCAGCAATGCATCCCATCATCTACAGGAAGCAGCAGTAGATTCTCACCTTTTAGATAATCTGTCAGTGGCGAACAGATGGTCGTGATGAAACACTGGATGTGGCAGACAGGCGTGAATCACTTTTCTATTCACACTGGAGTCACAAAACAGAACAGAAAACCAAAGACGGAGGTTGAATTTTTTAAATGAGAGCAGGTGGAGATGTTTGATTTACTGTCTGACTGGAATATTAAATGTGAAAACAAATCTTCAGCTTCCTGTTTCCTCCACAGGGCGGTTCGTCCCTGGATCTGTCCCCCTCCGACAGCTGTGGTTCCGGTGGGACCTACATGTGGGATGAGGAGGGTCTGGAGCCACTAGGGGGCGCCGCCACCACCGCCTCCATCCACACCAACAGCAACACCACCCACCACATCGGCAGCTTCGACTCGGACATCAACAGCATCGTAAGGCCAAACTTCACCTCGAGCTTTAAAAACAAACGAGGAATTAAGGAAAAGAAACGTTTTAAAGATCTGAAGGCTTCTAATAAATACTGTTTATGGAGTAAATCAATTCGGATAATAATTAATTTCACCATTTAATCCTCCATAACTCTATTTTTTTTCATGTAAACATCAACAAACCAAAGCTGAACGGCTTAAACTGAAGATGACAAATGTGTTATGAAGATACTCAGCACTGAATCCACTCTGGTTGTTGAAAGCATGGATTATAAACACTTCATTGTTGATCAGGATTGTTTAGAGAGTCTTTAAATGTCTTTAAATGGTCCTTTTCCCACACATTGCACCCATATTATTTATAGTTGCAAAAACCAGTTTTACAAACTATTTTATTCTTAAGAGAAAACTGCATGTGGCATTTTCCCACGACTAGTCTGGTTACTACACACTGCATAACATACTTTTGAACTCGAAAACATCCAATCAATGCTTTTTTAAATTATACAAATAAAACAAGATGCTGTTTTATAAGTTGATGCATTCTTCATTAATTATTTCGTCTATAAAACATCAAAAATCTATACAAACCCCCCCCAAAATTCAGTTTGCTATTTGCAAATTATCGTATTTAAGAACCAAAACCCATCAAATATTTGACATATTTGCTATTTTTATTACCATTATATACTACAGGTTTGTTTTCTAAGATACTATCATTAATTAGGGAATAACAGCAGCTCTGACAAGCTTCTAATTTCACAAAAACAAATTCTTCTATTAAAAAAGAGAGACACAAGACAGCCTCAAAGAGACAGAAAACCACTACAAAGATGCAAAACAGCCACAAAGAAACAAAACAACCATAAAGAGACACAAAGCAACCACAAATAGACACAATGATATACAAAGCAACCACAAACAGAGTCTTGGAGTTTCGGTTGGTTTCTTTTATTTATTTAAAGTGAAAAATTATATTTTATTCAGCTTACAGAGATCCACTGGTCTGAACTAATTGTTGAACTAATTGAACATGTTGGCTCATCAGTTTTGCTACTAATTTGTAGACTTTAGTTTGAGTTATTTAGCAGCTTTTTTGACATTTAAACAAACTGCAGACTCTTTGAAACACAAAGCAGATGCTGCTGCTGCAGAGATGAGTTCATAAAAGGATCAAATTTAAAACTTTTTATCCATTTAAGAAATATTTAGCTGCTCTTTTCCAGTTTTTAGGGAACTCATCCACGTTTTTTTAAAATTACTCTGTCAGTGTTAGAGTGTTTCTCGTGTGTTTTGGTTCATTTCGTCCCTCTAAATCACCACTGAAGAGAAAAAGAAGAAGACAAAAGCGACATGTTTAACATTCGTCACCTCACTTCAGACTCTTTGCTCCACTTGAGGCCGGTTTGAGGATCCAGAAACCGGCAGATAAAAGTAGGTTTGGATCCAGAGAATGGAGTCAAACAGGCAGAAATGGATGAAGCTGAATGTGAGGCGAGTCTGAACTGGAGTCTGTTGGAGGAGTTAAAAGCTCCTGATGGTAGAACAAACCGCTCTTTATTCACAATATTTCCACTTTCAGATGGTTTTGGTTTAACCCTCTCCTCTCCTGCACCTCTGTGGAAACAGAACAACCATTAGAAGGACAGAGAAAGTAGTGAAGAAACTTTGTTAAAACTTCCTGCAGACTGAAATTTAAACATCTAGTTTGGTCCAAAGGTGGTCAGTTTACTGTCATGATCAAAAAAAAACATTAAGTCCTCAAAGTATTTGTCTTTTTTGCTTTAAAATTCTCAAAAATTTTCAGTTAATTTACTGTCAATTGACTGATTAATCAACTAATTTCACAGCTAAACTGTTTTATATATTTTATTAAGATCAGGTTATCACTATTTATATGTGATGTCATTGATAAAATAAACTTGTTTTAAATGAATCCAGTGAAATAAACAGATGATTATACTCAAATGTACAGATATAAAAATGAAATATTTCTTAAAAACAAAGCTGCCAGAGATATCAACGCCAGATAAAAACAGTTTTTATTTCTTTTAAGGAGTGAGACAACATAAAAAAACAACAAATTCTATTAATTATTAATACAAATAGCAAAAAAGGGGTTTGTTAGCTTCTGTTTGGGCGTTTTTGTTAATAATGGAGTGATTTTAATGAAATACTATGATTTTTAGCTGAGATTTTGTATTATTTTCCGCATTTTATCCATAAAACGACAGGAAGTTGAACATTATTATGGTTTCTGGATGATAAATGGTGGCGTTTTGGCCATTTTTTTCTCAATAAATCACGTCTTTCCAGGCTTTCAGTGGGTTTAAGTTCAGAGAGTTAAGAGCTTTAGTTTAAATCCACACTTTGATCCACCAGAATCAGATCAAAGCTGCAGCTCTGAGGTTTTTATTGCTTCCTAGTGTTTTTTTTTTTTCATTTTTTTATCTGCAGTAGAGTTTATCTTGAGGCCTGTTAAAGTCTGGCTGCAGTCGTCTGGCTCCCTCTAGTGGTCACTCTGTTACTTACAACTACTTTAAACTCACCAGGATCTGTGTATTTCTGTCGTATATGTGCGGTAGATATACTCTAAATTCTGCTTCATTAATCCGTCTGATGTCTAAAACTGTTGCAAAGACAGATTTATGAACATTAAAAGCAGCTGCAGACGTCAGAAGCCTCATATGTGTTTATATAAAGATGTAAAACAGCTTATTGGACAACCGGGAGAATGTATTTCTGACACAAAACACACAAAAATGACACAAAAACAACTAAAACAAGACAGAAAGTGACCAAACTAAAACAAAACTTCTCAAAAGGAGACAAAATATGATGAAAATTGCACAAAGTAACCCAAACAGGAGAAAAATAGGGAAAACAGCTGTGACTGTCTTTTTGTGTCTTATTATAGTTTTGTGGTTTTCTGTCTCATTTTTAGTCATTCTGTCTCCTCATATTATAGATATTTTTCTATCTTCATGTTCTTCTCTACTCTGTTCATCATCTGCAGAAAGATGTTTCACCATGCTGGATGGATCTCCAACAACTTGTGTCTCATTTTTGTTGTTCTTCTGTGGCGTCTTTTGTCTTTTTCGGACAGTTTTGTCTCATTTCTGTCATTTATGTGTCTCACTTTCCTCATTTTGTGTGTAATTTTTCTTGTTTTGTGGTGTTTTTGGTCTCATTTTTGCTGTTTTTCTGTCATTTTCTGGTACTTTGGGACAGATTTGTCTCTTTTTTTGTCATTAATGTGTCTCGTTTCCCTCATTTTGTTTTTATTATTTCTTCTTTTTTAGAAAAGACAGCAGGCTTTGGGCTTCAGAGAGTTAATTAATTTAGTAGCTGCCACCAAATGTTCTGGGATTTCTGGCATCTCTTTGTCAACAACACCATCCACAGATGTGAAGTTTGTTATTTAAGATGTTGGTTAGCTGTAAATGCAAAATAACCTTAATATGATTGAATTAAAGGTTTGAGATTTATAAAATCCTGTGAAACTCTGGTGATGTTCCTCCTGTTCAGCTGACTGATGCTGTTAATGAGCTGCTGTCTGGTTTAACGAGCTCAGAGATGGATGCTGAGGCCTTAACGAGGTCTGGACTCTTCTGTTCTGAACTTCTCCCTGATAAGGCTGTAATTTGTTGATAGGTTTGTTGACAGAACTGCAGCAGAGGTTTGTCCTGAGAGGAGGTTTGGTTCTTGAGTTCAGAGTGCTGTACATAATAAAGACATTCATTGATTTTAAATCCCAGCTGTGTTGTAGCTGCAGAGCATTCTGGTCTATTTTCTGTGTAGAAATTGGTATTTGTAATTAATTTTGGTGCAGGATTGACAGAAAACCTTCTGTTTGCTGTCGATGTTTTAGATTCTCAAACATTTTCTGCTATTTTTCACTTTGGTTTGGTTTGTTTCGTTGCAAATTTTAAGAAAATGAAAGCACAACACAGAAAATAAAACCCAGCAGGTAAAACTCTGAGTGTAAAATGTGTTTTCTGTTTCTTTCAGGACATCCTGAACAACCTGGACTCTGATCTGGCCGATGATGATCTCATGCTGGATGTTGATTTCCCAGAAGAAGCTTCTCTTCACAGCAGTCAGTTTATAAATGTGCTCATATCATAAAATCATATAAAATAAAATTATGGATCCTAACAAAGCTTTAAAAGAGCTATGATGTCAGAAAAACTGACAAAAACTAGTGGAAAAATTATTTTCTTAAAGTGGTGAAACAGCACAAACCGCAAATTCAGACCAATTTGTTGCTGAAGTTGGGAAAAGAAGGTCATACTGTAGTTAGTAAATTATTTCAGAATTCACCTACTTCTTCAAACTAACAGAAACTTGGTAATGTTTAGTATAAAACTGAATTTTGTGTTCAAGTTTAGGAACTTAATAGTTGATTTAAGTTAGCTAGCAGTGGAGGTAATGCAGCTAAAATAGCTTTATTCAAGTTATCTAGCAGTTTAACTTAGCAGCTAACAGTTAAGTTCAAGCTAACATGGAGCCTGTATACTTAAAGTTAATAAATTAACTTAAATGGAGCTTAAATGGATTGGTCAAGGTTAGCTAACAGTTCAGTTTAGCACCTACAAAGGTTTACCTGAAGATAGCTAATGGTTTACAGCTAGGAGAGCTATATTCTGTTTAGCTAACATCTTCATTTTTCAACTTCATTTTAGCAGCTAAAAAAAAATCTGTACTGAAGTTAGCCAACAGTTCAGTTTAGCAGCTAAAAATGTTTAACTTAAGGGTAGCTAAGGTTTACAGCTGAAAGAACTATGTACATTTTAGCTAGCAGTTCAGTTTAGTAGCTAAAAAGTTTACAGCTAAA
Source organism: Amphiprion ocellaris (assembly GCF_022539595.1). Classification (NCBI taxonomy): domain Eukaryota; kingdom Metazoa; phylum Chordata; class Actinopteri; family Pomacentridae; genus Amphiprion; species Amphiprion ocellaris. The sequence goes on from NC_072783.1 coordinate 7,586,209, forward strand.
ATAGCTATATTCAATTTAGCTAACAGTTAATTTTAATTGCAAAAAGGTTACCTTAAGATAGCTACCAGTTCATATGGTTTAATAGCTATATTCAGTTTAGAAGCTTTATTTAATTTAGCTAGCAGTTCAGTTTAGTAGCTAATAGAGTTTAGTCCAGGTTAGCTAACAGCTTAGTTTAGCAGCTAAAAAAGTATTTTCAAAATAGTTAACAGTTCAGTTTAGCAGCTAGAATGGTTTACCTCAAGATTACAGTTTACATTTGGAAGTGTTCAGTTTAGCTAACAGTTCATTTTAGTAACTCAAAAAAGCTGTATTCAAGTTAGCTAGCAGTTCAGTTTAGCAGCTAAAATAGCTTTAATTAATTTAGCTAAAAGTTTGCTGTAGCTTCTAAAGAAGCTTTTTTTAAGTTTGGCTAGCAATTCAGTGTATTAGCTTATAGAGTTTAGTCCAGGTTAGCTAACAGCTTAATTTAGCAGCTGAATAAGTTTTTTCAAATTAGCTAACAGTTCAGTTTAGCAGCTAGAATGGTTTACCTCAAGATTACGGTTTACATTTGAAAGAGCTATATTCAGTTTCGCTAACAGTACATTTTAATAGCTTAAAAGGTATACCTTAAGATAGCTAATGGTTTACAGCTGAAATAGCTATGTTCAGTTTAGCTAACAGGTTTTTTTTAGTAGCTCAAAAAAAAGCTGTTTTCAAGTTAACTAGCATTTCAGTTAAGCAGCTAAAGTAGCTTTCATTTATTTAGCTAAAAGTTCACCGTACCATCTTCAATAGCTTTATGTAATCTAGCTAGTAATTCAGTTTATTAGCTAATAAAATTTAGTTCAAGTTAGCTAACAGCTTAGTTTAGCAGCTAAAAATGGCTTGTCACTTTAGGTAACAGTTCGTTGTAGTAGCTTAAAAGAGTTACCTTTTACAGCTGAAATAGCTATGTAAACATTTGTAAATCTGGAGAATATCTCCCTTTTTTTTAAATAAATATTGGTTTCCTGCAGACGGAGACGTTCTGCCCCACATGGCCCAGTGGAGGATGAGGCAGCTCTGCTGGGGAACTCAGGACGTCCACAACGACAACGAAAGGTGAGAAAAACTAATAATTCTGTGTGGATTCACTTGCAGAAATCAGTCTATCTTGGAATTAAATCCATGTTTGAGCTGCAAGAAACTGTAATAAAGAAACAATAATACAAGAAAAGTCTCCAGAGAATTAAAATTTATGTAGAAATATTCCGATCCTGATTCATGTTTTTAGCATAAAACATGGAGCTATTGATTAAAACACGAGGCGGTATGAAGTGCTTCCTGTTTACATACTGAGGCCTCAGGGTCAGAATTAATGGTTTAGAAGCTGAGGCTGATTTTTAGCTGAAGAAAATGTCACTGAATCAATGGAAAGCCATATTTGTTTCTAATAAGCAAGATTTAGCTTATAATAATAATAACTTTGTATTTGCAGCACCTTTTAAAAGCATTCTATACAAGAAAAGATAAAGCTAAAAGTAGAAAACTTAGAGCTGAATCTGCTTGTTAAAGGTCACAGAAATCAATCAGAGGTCTGACTGTTGGACTTATGAATGTGTGCAGTTAATTTTTTTGATAGTATGCAGATATTTTTATGAAATTTTGGACAGAAAAATCACCAGAAAGAGGCCGTTTCTTAACCTCTGCTCTTTGGAAAAGTAATAAATAAATCCCAGCGTTTGCATAAAACAAGATTTATTATTACAATATCTTCTGTTTTGCACTATTGATAAGGTTTGAGAACCTGGAGCTGTTTAACTTCAACCACAGAAGCCTGAAGCTGTCATTTAATGAAGATATTTGCAGTAGTTTTGTGATTGAAAACACCAGATTGGTCCAGTTTTCCAAAGTATCACTGCTGCTTTTCATGTGGTTGTAAATATACACTTAGGAGGCCTTCAGATATAAAATAAAGTGGAATTATATGAACAAAAATGGAAGAAAACTCTGTAAAACTGAGCTGAAACGGATCAGACTTGTTCATTTATTGTTTTTGTGTCAGACCTTGTATAGATTCACTGAGTTTACATTCTTAGTAATAATCGAGTTTCTCCTTCTCCTCCTCAGTGATTTTCAGTGCTTCAAGCTGACCGAGGATCCTGGAAACAAGAGGAAGGACTCGACCAGAGACGGAGATCTGATCCTGGATCTGTGTGCGACCAGGTCAGACCACCAGACTAGTCTCTTTGTGGTCGTTTTGTTTCTCTTTGTCGTAGTTTTGTATCTTTTATGGTCGTTTTGTGTCTCTTTATGGTCATTTTGTGTCTCTTTGTGGTCGTTTTGTGTCTCTTTGTGGTCGTTTTGTGTCCTTTTGTGGTCGTTTTGTGTCCTTTTGTGGTCGTTTTGTGTCTCTTTGTGGTCGTTTTGTGTCTCTTTGTGGTCGTTTTGTGTCTTTTTGTGGTCGTTTTGTGTCTCTTTGTGGTCGTTTTGTGTCTCTTTGTGGTTGTTTTGTGTCATTTTGTGGTTGTTTTGTGTCAATTTCTTGTTGTTTTATGGCTCTGTGGTTGTTTTGTGTCTCTTTGTGGTGGTTTTGTGTCTCTTTGTGGTAGTTTTGTGTGTTTTGTTGGTTGTTTTGTGTCGTTGTGGTCATTTTCTGTCTCTGTGGTTGTTTTGTGTCACTTTGTGGTCATTTTATGTCTCTTTGTGGTTGTTTTGTGTCTCTTTGTGGTTGTTTTGTTAGTTGTGGTCGTTTTCTGCATCTTTAGTAGTTCTTGTGTTGATTTTTGTGGTCATTTTGTTACTCATTGTTGTTGCTTTTCTAACTTTTTGTGGTTGTTTTGTGTCTGTGGTTATATTTTGTCGTTTTGTGGGTGTTTTGTGTCTCTTTGTAGCCATTTAGTACGTTTGGTGGTTGTTTTTTTTTTTCTATTTTTAGTTTTTTGTGTCTCTTTCCAATCATTTAGTGTCTCTTCCTGGTCATTTTGTATCTCTTTGTAGTTTCATTGAGGTTGTTTTGCACATTTTTAGTAACTGTCTTCTCTTTGTGGTTGTTTTGTGTTTGTTTGTGGTCATTTCGTGTGTCTTTATAGTCATGTAACTGAGCTCTTTGACTTTTTAACAAGAAATATTAATGCTGACTTCATACAGAGGCTCCCTAAACCTGAGACCTGTTGTCCTGTTGATTAATCCATTCAGTAATTAAGACACTTGACAAAATGATGGTATAAATGTTACTAAAAATGATAAATAATTGCAGGAATTGTTGTTTATTTTCTGTAGGAATGTGTAATTGTATTAAATGTCATGTTTAGTGAGGTTAAACCATGTTTTCCTGTTATTTTGACCTGTCAGGACTTCCTGTCTGTCTCCTGGTTCTCCTGGTCTGGGTCTGGATGTGGAGGAACTGGCTGAAGACTGTTGTGCTGTCAGATCCCAGCTGGAGTATCTGCAGAGGTTACTGCTGCAGGTAGGACCAGCATTTTACTGGATGAATCTGTAGTTTATTTACCGTTAAACCTTCAGAACGTCCACGCTGAAGCTTCTCGTGTTGTTCAGGAGGAAGATCTGGACGACGACACTCTGACCACCGACACTCTGAGTCCAGAAACCGTCGATTCGTCCCACAGCTCCGACTCTCAGGTCACAACTTCTCCTCCTCCCCTTCTTCTTCTTCTTCTGCTCTCAGTGTTTTCCTGCGTTTCCCAGAATCCTCTCCTCATCCTCCACCTGTACGTCTGTTTTGCAGGTTCAGGCTCTTCTGCAGGAAGTTCAGCAACTCCGAGAAGAACTGAGGAGTCGAGATCGAACCATCGCTCAGCTCACAATCCAGCTGGTCGGTTTCTGCAGAATATTTACACCTGAACAGAGCAGTAGTTGATTAATAGACTCACCTGCTGATTATGTTCACTTTAAAACAGTTACAGCTAAAAAGGTGTTTATTTTAACAGTGACAGTCCAGAATATTCACTTTACGCTGACAAAAGCATCAGATCATCACATATAAGGAGCTGGAGGTGGCACAACACTATTATTATTATTATTATTATTATTATTATTATTATTATTATTATTATTATTATTATTATTATTATTATTATTATTATTATTATTATTATTATTATTATTATTATTATTATTATTATTATTATTATTATTATTATTATTATTAGCTGCAGATTGTTTTTCTGTCACTTGACGAATGAATTGACTGATTCAGGGTTTGCATCCTCCACATAGATATCTTCCAGACAGGAAAATTTTTAATGTTTTGGTGTGAAAAGCACCAAATTTCAGAACATGGAACTGCTAAATTTTGGGTAATTTTTAATAGTCAATGTGTAATAATAATAATAATAATAATAATAATAATAATAATAATAATAATAATAATGTTGCTTTAGAAAACATTCAAATATACAAAATATCTGTAAAGTAGCTGAAATTTATTGCTGATTTAAACACAGTAAAAATAGTGTAGTTTTGTGGTCAAACGTTACAAAAGGACAAATTATTATTTAAATGCATTTTTTTTGCAGCTTACGTGTAAATATCTACCTTTTTGTGTGATTGCTCCAACTATTTTCTGTATTTTAAATGAACAGGCATAATCTGTAAAATAAGAATAAATTGGTAAAAAGAAAATAATAAAAAATGCAGTTCTGAAATTAAAGTTCCCTCTGACACTGTATGAAAAGCTTCTGTAAGAGAGTTAAAACCATCGACAGATTCAGTGAATCTGATCTCAGCAGGTTCTAGTAACCAGATTACACCATGTTACTAACAGTGATGACATTCTGTTGTCTGCAGACGGTTCCCACGGTAACCACCAGGTGTCGTTGCCTGGAGATGACAGGAAGGATGGATCAACACACGCAGACGAGTGTGACAGAGAGAGAGAACGTTGCCTCACAGACACCGTGGAGAGATCACACCGTGAGAACACACACATACGTGTAACACACACATATGTATAACATACACGTAGCACACACATATGTATAACACACACAGGTAACATACATGTGACAAAGAGGGAATGCAAATGTATGAGATACATGTAGCATACATGCAACACACCAGGATCACATACATGTAACACATATAGAACATACATGTAACACATGAGTAACACACATGTAACACTCAGGGAACACAAACCTGTAACACACATGTACCACACACATATAACATACATGTAACACACATGTAACGTATATGTAACACTAAGGGAACACAGGCATGGACCACACATGTAACATACATGTAATACACATCAAACATACCATACACTTTACACACATGTAACACAAAGGAAACACACACTGAATGCAGACATATCACACGTGTAACATACATGTAACACTCAGGGAACACAGATGTGTAACACACATGTAACATACATGTAATACACATCAAACATACCATACACTTTACACACATGTAACACAGAGGAAACACACACTGAATGCAGACATATCACATGTGTAACATACATGTAACACTCAGGGAACACAGATGTGTATCACACATGTAACATACATGTAGCACACCAACACAAATCCTGTACTAACTCTGATTGTACCTCAGCTCCACAGCGGTTCACAAACCAGGACTAAAACCAGGATTTATCAGAAAACTACATCAAAATAGATTGAAGCAACACTATAATGAATAAATAATAAAAAAGATGAAAAAGGTAACAATCACCAAAATGACACCAAAACGTTCAGACGGTCCTTGAATGCATCATGTCTGAAGTATGAAGTATCCATCAGCGACAACTGACCAAATCTGAGCTTTAAACTGTTCTTGATATTTCATCTACATTTAATAATTAGGTTTCTCTGCTGCTGTGAACGTTACTGGGTCTGTTCTTTACTGCAGTTTTTTACTCTGTAGCTCCAGTTTCTGCTTCCAGAATCCTTCCTTTCAAACGTTCCTTCCTCTCGTTCTTCTTGTCTTCATCCTCCTCTCTGTCCTCTCTGTATCTCCTCAGGCCTTCCCTCCATTTCCTTTCCTCTCTCCTCCTTGGCAGTATCAGCGTTCCAGGCCTTACAGGAGGCCGAAGCCCAGCATCCCCTCACACCTCGCTAGGAAGAGTGAGTCCATTATTACCCCTGGAGCCTCCATCACACCCTAAATACCACCACTATTACCCCTGGAGCGTCCATCAGACCATAAATACCACCATTATTACCCCTGTAGCCTCCATCACACCCTAAATACCACCATTATTACCCCTGTAGTCTCCATCCTGACCATAAATACCACCATTATTACCCCTGTAGCCTCCATCCTGACCATAAATACCACCATTATTACCCCTGGAGCCTCCATCCTGACCATAAATACCACCATTATTACCCCTGTAGCCTCCATCCTGACCATAAATACCACCATTATTACCCCTGTAGCCTCCATCCTGACCATAAATACCACCATTATTACCCCTGGAGCCTCCATCACACCCTAAATACCACCACTATTACCCCTGGAGCGTCCATCACACCATAAATACCACCATTATTACCCCTGTAGTCTCCATCCTACCATAAATACCACCATTATTACCCCTGTAGCCTCCATCCTGACCATAAATACCACCATTATTACCCCTGTTGCCTCCATCCTGACCATAAATACCACCATTATTACCCCTGTTGCCTCCATCCTACCATAAATACCACCATTATTACCCCTGTAGTCTCCATCCCACCATAAATACCACCGTTATTACCCCTGTAGCCTCCATCCTGACCATAAATACCACCATTATTACCCCTGGAGCCTCCATCACACCCTAAATACCACCACTATTACCCCTGGAGCGTCCATCACACCATAAATACCACCATTATTACCCCTGTAGTCTCCATCCTACCATAAATACCACCATTATTACCCCTGTAGCCTCCATCCTGACCATAAATACCACCATTATTACCCTTGTTGCCTCCATCCTGACCATAAATACCACCATTATTACCCCTGTTGCCTCCATCCTACCATAAATACCACCATTATTACCCCTGTAGTCTCCATCCTATCATAAATACCATCATTATTACCCCTGTTGCCTCCATCCTACCATAAATACCACCATTATTCCCCCTGTAGTCTCCATCCCACCATAAATACCACCGTTATTACCCCTGTAGCCTCCATCCTGACCATAAATACCACCATTATTACCCCTGGAGCCTCCATCACACCCTAAATACCACCACTATTACCCCTGGAGCGTCCATCACACCATAAATACCACCATTATTACCCCTGTAGTCTCCATCCTACCATAAATACCACCATTATTACCCCTGTAGCCTCCATCCTGACCATAAATACCACCATTATTACCCCTGTTGCCTCCATCCTGACCATAAATACCACCATTATTACCCCTGTTGCCTCCATCCTACCATAAATACCACCATTATTACCCCTGTAGCCTCCATCCTGACCATAAATACCATCATTATTACCCCTGTTGCCTCCATCCTGACCATAAATACCACCATTATTACCCCTGTTGCCTCCATCCTACCATAAATACCACCGTTATTACCCCTGTAGCCTGCATCCTGACCCTAAATACCACCATTATTACCCCTGTAGCCTGCATCCTGACCCTTAATACCACCATTATTACCCCTGTTGCCTCCATCCTACCATAAATACCACCATTATTACCCCTGTAGTCTCCATCAGTTTATTTCCTCCATCAGTTTGTTGTTTCTTTGCCGTCAGTTTCCATCCTCCCTCCTCCTTCATTTCTCCTCCTTGTTGGACTTCCTGTCATCTCTCGTTATACTTCCTGTCATCTCTCGTTGTACTTCCTGTCATCTCTCGTTGTACTTCCTGTCGTTCTCGTTGTACTTCCTGTTGTCTGTCGTTGTACTTCCTGTCCTCTGTTGTTAAACTGTTGATGAATCTGTCGTTTCCTCTGTTTTCTCCTCTGTGCTTCGTCCAGGAGTGGAAAAACTAGTGCTTTACTTCAGTGACACGGCGTGGTACAGTAGAACCTTTATTACCTTCTTCTGCTTCCTGCTTCCTGTTCTGTGATTTATGGAACGTCTGACATCTCTAACGACATCCTGAGCAGCTCCATGAACACAACTTTAATAAATGGGATGAAACAACACAGAAATACACAATTATATTTGCTGTAAAACAGGTTTTTAAAGACTCCCAAGTCCTTTTTTCTTTGCTAGATGAGTCCTGCTGATGTGAAAACAAAACTAAAAGATAAATGTTGGAAAATTCCCAGAAATAAAGACGTTGATGGCTGGAATGGAGGCGAGAAATTGGCAAATATTTGGTCTAAAATCGTCTCGAATCATCAGCAGCCTTCAGCTGTACCGTCTCTGATTAGCTTGAACATTTTTATCATAAATTAAAGATGTTTAAAATGTTATCTGGAACCTTTTAGATAAATATTGTAAATAGTTTCAGAGCTGATTTATAAATACAAATTCATCACACAGTTTAAATATCAATGCTGAAATCCTACAGACTTGTTCAGGAAAATGTTGAACTAGTTGTTCAACATCAGTTACCATGGTGATCTGACTGAGCAGCATTGGTTACCATGGTGATCTAGTTGCGCAGGATCGGTTACCGTGGTGATCCTGCAGGTTGAAACACCTTTGTGACACTGGAAACTCTGACTTTCAGCTCAACATCTCTTTAGTCTCACATTGTACTTCAGTCCTTTAGTTGTCAGAAGTTAATTTGTGAAAAATCTGAAAGTTTTTTAAAGTTTCCTGTCGATCCACTTTCAGCAGTTTGAGTTTTTTTGTTTATTGAAAACTTCCGTCTTCGAGCTCGTAGTAATAAAAACATTGATAAAGCAGAAATCAACTTCTGATGTAGCTGCAGTTCACAATAATACAAAACTAAACATATAAAATACTTTAAATATGACATATTTGGTCACAAAATGTTAAAAAAGACTTATTTTTATTGAACTTTGATGAATTATTTTACGAGTTATTATTGGTTATTTAAGAAAATAGCAAAAATCTATAAAATACCAGATCAAATATGTAAAATTTTTCCAGTCCAGTCATCTATAAAGACTTGAAATCATCTAAAACATCCAATGTTTAGAAGCAGCTTCAGTCCTCAACGTAGAAAAACGTTGCTATGGAAACAAACTGATTCCTCCTGGATGACTTCTTCTGGAGGCTTTCTGGGCAACTACCACAGTGAATGCATAGTCCTGACAGTGAAACCAACACAAAGCGAGGAGGACGAGATTCCGTGGATGGATTATTTATCTCAGGAACATCTCAGGATCCATCAGGAGGACCTGGAGATCTGTTCAACCTGCTGCCATGACGACCAGCTCTGGATGAGAAGATGTTTGCTTGTGTTTCTTCCAAACTTGAACATCTCAGCTCTGTTCCTTTCATCCCTCCATCCTGGAGCTTCTGGTTCTTCCTCCATTGTTGCTCCAGCATCAGCCTCATGATTATGCATCGTTGTGCTGATTTTAATAATTGAGCTAAGTGATGCTGCAGTCGTGTTCTTTATCTAACGGACCTCCAGGGGCTGAAGGATCTGTGGTGCATCAGCAGTTTGTTGGAGGAGAAGAAAGATTCACTGTGACGTCCTGGAAGTTAGAAAACAAACCTGTAAGCTGAGTGGAGGTGCATCTACCTTCATGAGGTCCAGGATGATCTTCTTCTATCTCCTTCCTCCTTCTTCTTCTCTACATCCCTTCTTCTGTCCCTCTTTCATCCCTCCATCCCTCCATCCTGTCCTACATTATCTATAACTCAGACTGCAGTTCCACCGTCCACCGCCAGATGTCAGTGTTGATCAGTGAATGTTTCCTGCAGCTTCCTGTTCTGCTGAGAACCTCCACGTTCTCACATCTGGACTCAGTGGAGCCTCCTGCTGGACGCCTTCTCCTCCAACACATGGAATAGTTAATTCATTAGTCCGCTGATGTTTCCTCACATTTATATCTTGAACCGATATTTGAAGTTTAGAGACACAAACGGAGGAAAGAAAATCAGTATGGTGTGTTTTATAGTCTTCAGATCAGAAAATCACATTATTATGTTATTTTAAATGTTGTTGTTGATTTTCAAGCTTTAGTGTGGAGTCAAACTCTGCTGAACACAAACTGTCGCCATGACGTGAAACTAAAACGCAGCAGGGAGTTGTTTGCTTTTTGTTTTGTTCATTTTAATATTTAAACTAATCAGAATAAAACCAGCAAACAAAACTTTTACAACAGAATAAAAACAGACAAATTAGGATAATAATGTAGCAGAAATTAGAAATATTTAAAACCGGCGTAATCCCATTTACAAATACAGACGATGAGAAAGTAGAAAAATAAGACAAAGGCTACAAATTTATCAGACAAATTTAAGTACTGATGCTAAATATATATATATAGATAGAAGCTAATTTGCTAAATATTTGAAATCCTGTATAACATCAACAGCATTTATGTATATTTTATGTTTTTTTTGTGTATTTTCCTGGATTATTTTGCAGTATTTTATTCTTTGATGATCTTTTCTGTCATCCTCCGTAAACTAAACGAACCCTGGCTTCATCTTTTCAGCTCTTTTTTTTGTGTTTTAGTCACAGATACTTCACTCCTCCAATCAGGATGACCAGGAACCACTGACAACGCCGCCGCCACCCACCCAAGCTCCGCCTCCAGCCCGCCACGCCCCCGCCGACAGACTCCCCACGCCGCCGCTGCCGGGAGCAGAGGATGATGGGAAAGCACAGGAGAAAGGTGACCGAAGAGGAAGATCCCTGCTGCCCCCTCAGCCCTCAAAGCTCCGCCTCTTCTCCTCTAGCCCCGCCTCTCTGAGGGCGACCCGGCCGCCTCGCGACCCAGAAACCAGCAGCTCTTCTGGGGTCAAACTCAGAACCTCTGGCTCGTCACGCCTCCCCAAACCAAAGAGCCACTGAGCCGCCGCCTTCCTAACACGCAGCGACGTTTACCAGCGCTAAACCTGCCTCAAACTCAAAGAATATTTATTTAATGCTCATAGTTTGCTTCATAATACAAGTTTAAAAACCAATTGATGCTAAATGTGAAACGACTGGAGGAGGTTTTCTGCCGAGTCTGAGAGGTGTCATCGAGAAAAAAATAACAATCTCTACATTTAATTTGAAAACACTTCATCAGATTGCTCTCTTTTTATGACTGATTGATTAGAGGTTCTTTATTTTGGGATATTGATCTGAGATTTTTCAGGTTTTGGCTGCTAAACATGACAGAGTTTTACTGTAAAACCTCAAAAAAGCAAAAACTTGGCCTCATTTTCAAACTTTCTCTGCAAAAACTACGACAGTAAATGAAGTGGGGAACGTGACACCGGCCAGGCTCTGCAGTATTCAGCCTCCTGATTTAAATTTATTGGTACATTAAGCAAATAAAATAAAAATATCTGTCACTAAGTGCACATAAGCCATTCGCCTGCAGTTTTAAATAATTAATGAGCACCAAGTGAACACTTTCTGTGATTTAAATGGAGCACTTCTCTAAAATACCTGATCTGGAAATCAATAACTGCTCATAAACTCATCACGGCTCGTTAATTTGAAGTCATTTATCGCTCTTAGTTAAATAAATCATCACCAAAATCAGTTCAAATCACACTGCTGTGATGCATTAATGATGGCTTTTATTGGAAAAACTACAGTTTAAAAGCTTCTTTCAGTCTCTCGCTGTGTGTTAGGAAACGATTTCACTGCTGGAAAACCTCCAAAACCAACCATCTGCTCACATCTCCGAGGTCAGAAAACGCTTCGTCTTTTGCTCGGTTTGCAGTTTTGTACTTGTGAATTCAGAAGCAAAAAGACGAAAACCGCGACCAGAATCTGAGAGTTTTTTTTCACGTCGCTTCTGTTAAAATCTGCGACTTTGTTTTCGTTAAAGCCTCCACAGGTGGTTAAACTGCAGCTTTTCAGCAGTGATTCAGGTTAAAGATCTCAGGATGCTTCAGACAGCAGCTTGTTTCATACAAGTCTATGACATTTTCTTTACAGATAAAATTTACACACAAAGCAACCACAAAGAGACACAAAACGACCACAGAGACACAAAACAACCACCGAGAGATGCAAAACAATCACAAAGAGACACAAAATGACGACAAAGAGATGCCAAACAACCACAAAGTAACGCAAAACAACCACAAGACACAAGATGACGACAAAGAGATGCAAAACAACCACAAAGAGACACAAAAACGAGACACACAATTAGGATAAAGAGACATAAAACAACCACAAAACTATCGCAGAGATGCAAAACAACCTGAAGAGACAAAAAAACGACACAAAATGACTATAGAGAGACAAAAACAGCCACGGAGACAAAAAGTCACGATAAAGAGACGCAACATCACCACAAAAATAGTTAAAACAACCACAGAGACACAAGACAACCACAAAGAGACTGACAGATTCCTCTCTGCATGATGAGTTCATTTATTTATGAGTTTACGGACATTTTGTCGTGCATCATTGCTGCTCTTTCAATCCTCTGATTGCATCTAAAACCACTTTTCCATCCAACAACCTTTCAGAAACTGACAACTTTACACAAAAACACACAAAAATGCAGCGTTTTCATACTAAGCTGTTAGTCTGAAGCATCCTGAGGCTTTAACCTGGACTGAAGGCTGGAAACACTTTAAATCTCAGAAAACATTCAAATATTTCAGCTCCAACCTTCACCCGTTTAAGTGTCTCTTCCTCCAACAAAAACTGACATTTTAGCTTTTATCGCCGCTCTGAATGCCGGACGTCACATCTGAGGTTGAAATACGCAGAATCATCTCCACACTTAAGGAACGTTTCTGCAGGAAAATCAACCCGCTAGAAGCTAAAGTTCCTCAACCATTCCTCATCGGCGAGTCTGTCGGCGCTGCTCGCTTCCACGGTAGTATATGCAACAAAATATGCAACGAAAGTCGCAGGTTCAAGCCCCAGAAACACACTGGAGGTGGGAAATATGCAAAACCAGCTTGGCTTAGTTCCACATTTCATGCAGCTGAGGACAGTTTGGTGGAAATCTGGAAACTTTAAGATCAGAAAGCTCACAGGCGGCAGGTTTTACTGTAAGAGGTTCCAGGTATACATTTAGCTTTCAAATGGAACAATGTTGGATTTGTTGGACAAAATAAGACGATTAAATCTCATTTTGATTTTTTTACAACTTCTTGGACATCTTAAAGGCTTAAAAGAGGGTTAGTAAAAAGTGAAATAATCATCAGTCATCTCAGAATTACCAGCAGCTTTAATTAGGCTCCAAGCACCACGTAGTAATATTATGAAAATTCAGCCCCTGAACCACGTTTCACCTGCAGCTACGAAATTCGGTACGCATATGTAACTCGTCAGGATGCACAAAAAAGCCTCTTGCACCATTACCCAAAACCCAACAGGAAGTCAGCCATTTTGAATTATCTGTCATATTTTGGACGATTTTGTGTCTTTTTTGGACATTTTCAAAAGCTATAAACTCAAACAGGGTAACTCTGAGAGAGCTGAAATTTGGTCAGGATGTACACCAGGCATGGGTGATCAAAAGTTATTAAAATGCTCCGGAAAAGTCTGAGGGCGTGGAAATGGCGACCAGCAGAATGCAACCATTTTGGATGTTTCGCCACAAAACAGGAAGTGCTGCATTACTAGCCTGTACATGCTCCAATCTGCCTGAAACTTTACATGTTTGATCAGAGTCCAGCCCTGATAACATCCATAGGCCAAAATACACTCTTAGTCAGATGTCTGTGTAGTTTCTCATTCATCCAGGTCATAGTTATCCAAAATTGTTTAATTCAATCCAACTGGACTTTAAGAAGGTTCCTTGAAGACGTTTCACCTCTCATCCAAGAGGCTCCTTCAGTTCTGGTGGTGGTTGATGTTGCCTCAGCTTAACCTCTGTGAGATGTGGTCAGTGCTATTTGTATCCCGACGACCATTGCCAAGACCCAGTCTGAGCCAGACGGGTCTTGGCAACAGTCGTCTCTTAAGTCAAAGCAAAGTTTTACTTACGGCAAGGAATCAACATGAACAGAACCCAGTCTGAACGAGTGACTGACAAAGGCGAGAAACAGCGTAGCTTTTCTACATCCACATCAGCATGAGTTCCACATCTTGGTCTGTTATCTGTAGTTTACTGCTTGAGGACTTGGTTCCTCTTCAGAGCACTTCAAGGAAAATTACTGAGCGCAGCTTCATATGAGTTATACGCCACACAGTTGTATCGTATTACAACGAATGAGAGCATTTCATCATAAAATACAATAATTTTCATAACAGTATGAAATAAATCCTTCAAACAAACTGAAACAGACGTTTTAAAATTCAAACTTGAACTCAGAAACAAAAAACAGGACAAACTTTTGGGAAATATTGAATTTCTCTTTCAACCCTCTGATTTTTCCGTCTCCCCTCGGCAGCGTCAGGTACCGCTCAGGTGCTGTGGATGGGAGGCGGTTGCCACGGCAACGCAGCCGGTGGCGACATCACCGTGGGGATTTTACCTTGAAAGCTGCTGTGTCCCTCGTTTTCTCTCCATTAGAGATGAATCTGTTGGTCTGAGCCTCACGCAGACGCTTTTCAGCTGCAGTCAGAGATGATTCAGGCAGAAGATTTGAAGATTTTCCAAAATTAACTAAGAAATCTGTCGTAAAAAAAGCAAAAAGAACATATTTTGCAGCAAATTTACTCTGAAGTCTTTCTGAAATCATCATTCTTGCTGATTTCTGGTGAAATCTTGTAATTTTCTGAACCCTCAATGTATAAAATCTATAAAATTGGAGGTTTTTGCAGATTAAATGACACTTTATGAAGAAATTATGATAAAAATTCCACTAAAAATGCTCCTCACACATGGATGCATCCGTAATTATAATCCATTTTTGAGTACTTTCACTTTTAGAAGTGTTTTTAAGTTTATTCTGCAGTAAATAACCTGCATTTCTGAGTATTTCTGAGCCGTTACTGCCAGATTTCTGCCGTTTAAAGCTGCAGTTTTCTGCTCGTTCATCTCGTCCAGTTAATGAACGTCATCAGAGGAAACTCCGTCAGATTAACGGCGTCTTAGCTGCAGCTTTCTCTGGATTTTCAGGAGAATGTTCTCAGTGAAACCCGAAGGTCGATTCATCTTAAAGACGGAGAGAAAAAGCCGCTGATCTGCCTCCCAGCGGCCAATTAAAACCTCTGCTGATGAAACACGACGTTAAATCTGATTCTGCGTGGATTTATCTGGACTAGGATGAGATTTTGGGAGAACTTCCGGCAAAAGTAGTTCCCAGGAAAGAAACCAAAGTTTAATATTTAACCTGAATTCTGAGAGAACAAGCTGCTTCTGTTCAACAATATGAATCTATAAATTATTAATGATCAGTTCTGGTTTCCTCGTGAACGAATTCAGAGCCTAGAAATTCCAGTTTTTACTGTAGAGTCGAGGAAACTGCTGTATTTTCCCTTCATTGGGTCATTTTTTACTCTGAGTTTGAATTCTGAGCTCAAACAACCAGAGCATCTTCTGTGGAATTGAATCTATTATATTTCATTATGTTCTGATTCGACACCTGGAGCCCAAATTTACATAAATACAAACATTTCCTGCATAAAGAGAAACAAAGTGGAGCTTAAAGAGTCGGTAGGATGCAGAAAATGGGCTGTGATCTGCAGATTTATCAGTTATTTATCAGATAAACCTCCGTCTGCTTTCATATCAAACACATTAAAGTTTATATTTAATCTGATTTCACAAAATTCCTGAGCGGATGTGAACACAGAATTAAATTTATGCATCTAATGGAGAAAAAAACCCATTCTAAATTATTTAAAAATCACAGAAAATTAACAAAAAACCCCATCAAATTTAACGTTTTGACTGAAAAACAACCTAGTTTGTGTATTTTTGTTCATTTTGACAAATCTTTCAAATTTTTTTCTATAAAACATCAAAAACAATGGAAAAATTATCAAATTCTCCAAAATTTTCCAACAGATTGTCCGAAAATCCAAAGGTCTTGAGTTTACTAAAATGTAAAACAAAGAATCTAGTAATTCTCACATGATCAGTTATTTATCATATAAACCTTCATCTTCTTTATCATCAAACATATTGAAGGTTTTTTTAAGTCTGATTTTACAGAGTTCCTCACAACAAAAGCTAAAAATAAAAGAATATAGACACTGAATTAAATGTATGCATCTAATGGAGAAAAAAAACATTAGAAATTCCTTAAGAATCACAGAAAATGAACAAAAAAACCATCAAATTTCACTTTTGGACTGTGAAAAACAGCCTTGTTTGTGTATTTTGTTCATTTTGATGAATCTCTCAACAATTTTTTTCTATTCAGATCATGATTTGTTCTATAAAACATCTAAACAGTGAAAAAACATCAAATTCTCCAAAATTTGTCAACAGATTGTCCAAAAATCAAAAGATCTTCAGTTTACTAAAACATAAAACACAGAAAATCTAATAATTTTGTGTATTTCAGAACCTTATATCCATTAAATATTTGGATTTTTTTTGGGTTTAGGAAAGAATTGAACTGACTGATCGATTAATTTTCTTTATTTTGTTGCAGACAAACTGTATAAGAAATTCCACCTATTTCATGTAAATTAAAATGTAATTTATGGTAAAAAATAAATAACAGAAATGATTAACTGTCGTATGCATGCACCATACATGAATGTGCTCATAACATCTGAAAAATCAATATTAAATCAAATAACAGCCATTCTACATGTTATTAGCTGAAAATTATGTCAGATATTAGATTTTTCTGTGCATTTTTTTGTAAATTCAGCTGTTTTCTCCATTGAAACTCACCTGTTCACATGTTTTGAAGGTTTTGAAGCTCAAACTGTCCTGATTTTGTCCAACAATCCCAAAGAAACCGACTGAATCTGAACGTCTGAGCGGCTGGAAGCAGCAAACGTTTGACGTTTTTTATCAGAAAACAATCTGACAACGGCTCAAAGTCTGATTTTTGTTGAACCTCGACTCTTTTTACCCTCCGGGCTTCGTCTTCGGGTTAAAACATCAATAAAACTGCTGCTGCTGCTGTTGTTTGAGAATTTAGCTCCTGAACTTCAGTTTGTTTCCTCTGACGGCCTGTGAGAGTTTCTGAGGTTTAACATCTGGATGGAAGCTGCACATCTGTCCTCAGCTGATCCGTGTCTTATTTCTGGTAGATTCTGCTTCTGTTGCCAAGTTTCAGTTCAGAAGTGACCATGATGTCCGTTTATTATTTAGATATTTACCAGATGTTGGAGTTAAACTGGTCACTCAGAGATCATGTTCTGTAAGTTCTCAAATGAAAGCGCATCATGTCGAGGTTACGGCTGACAAAAACAAAGAAAACCCAGTTAAAACTCTGAATTTATGATTTTAAATTCATCATAATGTACATTTCCATAGGAACAAGTGAGTCTTTTTCACAGAAGTATCCCAAATCTTGTCTACTTTGTCATGTTCTTGATTACTTCTAACTTGCAGACACAAAAATTCAAACTTTTAACTCTTTATATTCTAACAAAAAGCTTGTAATGCAAACTCTCGATGCAGAAAATGTCAAAGACCATCAGAAAGATCATACAACCAGCAAACAATACAACCAACATGGGAAATGAATGATTCATCCAAATGAATAAAGCCTCTCTGTGTCTGTTTCACAGTAAAAGCCAGGCTTTAACCAGTGTAAGGCTTTTATTCTGAAATACATGTGCAGAAAGTGTTGATTTTTGTAGACGGTAGCCTGATCAGTGCTACCACAGTGAAGGCAGGACTATGAAGAACGGAGTCTATGGAGCTGTATGAGCATCTGCCAGTGGTTTTAAACGCCTCTTTCACAGCAATGAAAGGAAAGCAGCAAATTAGAGGAAAATAGGCCGTGATTAGTGAACAAAAACACTAAATTTATTTAAAATATGAAGTGTTTTTAGCAGAGATGTGAGGATGATGTGACCTTAGGTGTCCGCAGGTCAGAAGAAGACCTTAAAAGGTGTTGAAAACCTGAAATTTTTTATCTACAAAACTGTGCTTTATCTAGAATAATGTGAGAAAAATTTTGATCAAAGATCGATCAAGAATTCCATCATTTTTAATTTACTGACTTGTCCATTCTGAGCTTGTGATCTTCTAGATGTTATCGATTAAATTCCAGATTTTCAACACTTTTTAAGACCTTTAGAAAACACATAAAACCCCCTTTTCGACCGGGGTGGAGCCCGTTCGGAGTCGGAGCCGGCGCCCGACTTGGTGCCGTTTTTTAGTCTTTCCACCACCGGAGCTGCGGCTCCGGGCTCCAAAAACTGGGGCTGTTTCGGGCACCAACTCGTTGCTGGGCCAGAGGTGGCCAGAGTTGAGAGCCGAGCACGTCACGGGCAGAGGGCGGGGTGACATCTAAAAACATCTAAAAAGATAAACATAGATATGATCATCAACTTATTGCGCGTGTTTAACAGCTAAGTAATCAATGCAAGCGTAGTCGAAGCTAAGTAGCTAAGCTAACGCTAGCACGTTTACTGTTAAGTATCCAAACGTCTTTGATAATTACCTTTCTTCTCAAACGTGATCGCTGGGCATTGGAACGGCGACGCCGATGGGTAACCCCTAACAGAAGGTTTTGCTGTTCAGCGATGGCGAGACACACTAGCAAAGCCATGAACACCACTCCAATGAAGTCCTCCATTGTTGTTGTGTGGGTTTCCGTACGGCGTGAACGCTGTTGAACGGCTACGTACGCAGTACGTACACACGTTTTGTGGTGGCGCAATGACGCAGCTCCAACTTTGCTCCTTGAGTGGAAACACAAACCCGTTCTGGGGCAGCACGAGATTTGAACCAAAAAAGCACTGGCTCTCAACTTTGAACCAACCTAGCACCTGGTGCTCTTTGGTCGAAAAGGGGCTAAAGACGTTTAAAACCGCTCCAAACACAAAGGTTATCGAAGAAAATCTGTATTTCTTTTTCTTTGGAGGAAAGCCCCAAAAAAACACCTTTATTTACTTTTCATCACAAAACTTCCAGATGAAACTTTCCTAAACTACATGAAAAGAAGCCTGATGAATGTTGGAGAACATTCTTTGGTCAGATGAGATCAAGATAAATGTGTTGGTCCTCTATGTTTGCTATGAACCCGACCAGGACTACCATAGTGAAGGCATAGTCCTGACAGTGAAGAACAGAGTTGTGTCTGCAAGTGTTTTTAAAGGTCTTTCTAGGTTTTAAAACCTTTTAAAAGCACATAAAGGTGTTTAAAAATTTAGATTTTCTGAACTCTGCAGAATCTTTGCACCTTTATTCATTGATTTTGTGGAAATGTTCGTCATAGAAATGAGTAAAAACTAAAAGTAAACATGGAAGAGGTGTTGATTCTGACGAAACAGCAAATTAAACAAGGAGCTCTGTTAACAAATCTGGATAAAATCTACTTCTAAAAACAGAGAGAATGAGAAATAAAGGCTTTTTGAATTAATTGAAGGTCAGTAACGCCTCAGTGATCGCAGATTTTATTTGAGAATTTACAGACGTGTCGACGTTTCGCAGGTGAAAGTCGAGTTTCCACATGAAGCTGCTTCTTATTTCCGCTGTATTTAAATGAACGTTTAATATCCGTCATGTCGTGTCTCCACAGTTCCACCTGAAATATTCAGATTATTGTACTCACTGGTCACATCTCTGCAGTACTGAGATGTGTAATACTTCGCACTGCTGTACTCCGTCATGTTAAAACTTGAACTAGCGGTACTGTATGTTGACACACTTCCTGCCGCTGGGTTTCATTTGTTGTATTTTTTTTTGTGCAATAACTTTTACGTCGCTGAGCTAACTCTTATTTAAACTGTACAAAATGTAGCGACTGTAATTATTATTATTATTATTAATGTTGTTGTTGTTAACTCTGAATATTGAGCTTGTAAAGAATCAGAAAATGCACTTTAATGAAATGTCCCAAATGCTGAGTTTGATTTGTGTTTATTTTGTGTTTTTGTCATGAAAATCAGTTTTTTCTTTTGGTTTTATTTGCATTAATGCTGCGTTCATGTTTCATGTCCAGTGAAAACTTCATGCAGGTTTTAAGAAATGACAACAAATGAGAGTTCAGGTTTTATTTTTAAAAAAAAGAGACAAAAATTCTGCACGTTTGTCCTCATAGATTTATTCTACTTTAATTTATAAGAATTATTTTTCTGTAATCAGATTTATTTTTCTCAGATAACCCTTCATCTTCTTCATCATCAAACATGTTAAAGGTTTTATTTAATCAGATTTTACAGAGTTCCTCACAACAAAAGATAAAATTTAAATAATCTAAACACACAGAGTTACATTTCTACATCTAATGTAAAAAAAACCAACTATTTTCTTAAAAATCACAGAACATTGGCAATAAAATTTGCGAAAAAAATCAAATTTCACTTTTTGACTGTGAAAAACAGCCTAGTTTGTGTATTTTTGTTCTGATGAATATTTCAACTATTTTTTTTCAGTCTATTATTTGTTCTATAAAACATCTAAAACGATGAAAAAGCATCAAATTCTCCAAAATTTTCTGACTGATTGTCCAAAAATCCAAAGATCTTGAGTTTATTAAAACATAAAACAAAGAAAATCCAATAATTTCGTGTATTTGATAACCTTAAATCCATTAAATATTTGGCTTTTTTACTTTTTAAAAGGAACTAAACTGACTGATCGATTAATTTTCTTTATTTTGTTGCAGCTCAACAAACTTCATCAGAAATTCAGCTTATTTAATGTAAATTAAAATATAACTTATACTTAAAAAAATAAGTAACAGAAATAAGTAAATGTCATATACATGCAAAATATGTGTATATGTTTATAAAATATCAGAATAATCAATAATAGTAAATCAAATAAACGTCATTCTGTATGTTATTAGCTGTAGAATAAAGGAAATTATATCAGATATCTGATTTTTATGTGTATTTTTACGTGAATTTGTCTGTTTTCTCTGAAGACATGAACGCAGCATTAAACTCATCGTTTTATGTTTTATTTTATTTATTTTTGCTGCGTTTATTCGTCACCAAGTAGAGAAATTATCAGTCGACCAGACTGCAAATAAACTGATATCAAAACTGAGATCAAAACTGAGTGAATCCTCTTCTGATTGGTCAATGAGGCTCCCTGCTGCTCATTGGTCCACATTTATGGTCCTCTTCTGTCATTGGCTGAGATGTCTCTGATGCTGCTGAAATAAAAGTAATCTTCACTGAAAAACGGTAAAACGAGTTGTGTTTTTGTTTCACTGCTGACCGGAAATCTCTTTCTCTACGACCACAGTGAATGTATAGTCCTGACAGTGAAGCACGGAGGCACAAAAGCAACACAAAAAGACACAAAACCATGACAAACAGATGCAAAATGACCTCAAAAATGTGCAAAACAAACACAAAGTTCATGACAAAAACCTTTCTTGATGACCACAGTGAATGTATAGTCCTGACAGTGAAGCACGGAGGTGGGAGTGTGATGATATGAAGCTGTATGAGTGGAAAAATGTCACTTTATGATCAAAGAAAGAAAGAAAACCGCTAGAAGAAAAAACGTTTTAAAATATATATATGTTTAACCCTCGTGTCGTCCTGTGGGTCAAATTGACCTGCTTTAAAGTTTGAAAATGTGGAAAAAAAAAAAATAATTTTCACAGGGAAACTTCTGATGTCCACATTTTCACCATTTTTTGGAAAGCATTTTTTGGTGGAAAAAAAGAAATGGTAAAAAAAAAAAAAAAGTTCACAAAAAAATCAACCAAAATCCAGCAAGTGTTTGCGAATGTTCTTAGGGAAAATATGAGAAGTTTTACTGAAATATATGTAATCACTTTAGATATTTGTAGGATTTGTTTTGGAAGATTTTTACAAATTTTTTGAACAATATTTTTGTTGGCCGTAAATGAAGACAGCAGGAGGGTTAAGCTGAGACAATTAACCTTCCTGTTGTCTTCGTTTACGGCCACCGAAAAATATCCAAAAATTCAGCAAAAAAAATCCCCCAAATCTTTGAAAATTTGCTAAACTTTCAGGAAGAAAAGCCCTTAAAAAATTATTTTAAAAAATCCCCCAAATTTGTAAATATTTTCAAAAAATGAGTAAAAATCTTCTGAAGTGATTACAGATATATCAGTAAAACTTCTAATATTTTCTTTAAGGACATTCACAAAAAAATTGATTTTTTTGTGAATGTTCTTAAGAACCTTTTTTTGTGAATATTTCTTTTTTTTTCCCACCAAAAACATCTTCCCAAAAATGTTGAAAATGTGGACATCAGAAGTTTCACTGTGAACATATATTTTTTTTCACATTTTTAAACTTTAAAACGGGTCAGTTTGACCTGCAGGACGACACGAGGGTTAAATGGTCGAATATTCTTACGTTGAACAACTGTGAAGAAAAGAAGCAGTGAAAATAACAGCCAGTGTCTGTAAAATAATGATGTTTTAGTGATTTAAATACAGTTAAACTGTAATTTAATGTCTACATATGGTAAAAGAACAAATTATTGCTGTAAAATCACAGATTTTTGATGTTATTTCCAGTTTTGTCCTGTTTTTTAATAGTTGCTGCTTTAATTATTCATTCATATTTTCTGTGATTTTTCTCGGTCTCATCTGTATTTAACTAGATATTTAGAATCTTTTCTTCCTGACTGTCTGTATATTTCAGTCTGACATCTTTTCCTTCCTCTTCTCTCCGTCTGAACCAGGAGTCCTTCTCTAATCTGAGAATCTTATCGCTGCTTTTCGGTTTCCTCGCTGCAGCGTTTATCTGCTTTTATCTGATGTTTCTCACAATAAACTTCAGCTCAGAGGAAACCTGCAGCTCCTAAATGCACTTTAATGAATCTTTTCTCTGCTGTTTACCGACTAAATAACATGACGACCTTTTAGAGAAACACAGAAAACCACCGACACTTTCTACCTGTTTGGAGAAAAACTAAGATTATTGGAGCTTTAACTTCTGCTGTGTTTCTGCTGTAATTAATTTAGTTAAAAGCTAAATTTTCACTTTCAGAATTTACTTCAACAATGAATTACAGTGTGACCAATTACAGAAGTTTACAGTAGAATATGAGGTTTAACACTTAAACTAGACTTTCCAATAATATCCTGTATTTATATAAACTGTAAAAAACTAAAATTAAAAACAGAAACTGTGGAATTCTGTCACATTCACCAACTATCAAACTGTGAAAACAAAAGCCAATATGTGTAAATTAATATTATTTCATTTAAATACATTAAAACTGTATAATTTTATAGCCTCACATTTTAAAAGAACAAATATTTTTTTGGTAAAAATGCAGGTTTTTGATGTAGATGTGGGTTTTTTTGATGACTTTTTAATGATTAACATGTAAATTAATACTTTTTTCTGTGATTTTACTAGCTTTATTTGTAATTATCTGTAAAATATCGGTTTAAAATGATTTAGAATTTTTCAGTCCATAATATATTTAATTTTATTGTCAATAACAGCAAATATCAGTAAAATAATCTCTTTTTAAGCTTATCTAAACACCAAATTTAAATAATAACTAGATTTTTGATTTTGACATTTTTCACAATTTTGGTTTGTTTTTAAATGATCGACATGTTTTTTCAATTTTTTTTTTTACTGTGACTGTATGTTATTTTCTGCAATTTAACAAAACAGAAAATCTTTAAAATAACATTAAATTGTTTTCAAAAGCAACAACAACATTAACCGTAGTTACACTAAATTAGAACTTTTTCTTATTATAAAATAAATAAACTGTTAAATCTCAGACATATTCCATAAATAACAGTGTCTTTAGAATTCTGTTGAACATTTAAAAATATGTCTATTATTAAATTATGAGGTAAGTTCTATTTTTATGGATCTGAAACATTTATTAAAGTGAACACGGATCTGATTTTAGAACTTTTTCAATTCCAGACGGAACCAAACAATCTGCAGTTTAAAGTTAGAAGTGTGTTTTATCGACCCGTCCGTCCACCCCGACCTCCTCCCTCTGTTTTATATACAAGTTCATCACCTCAGTTTCTCTTTTAACCACTAGAGGGCGCTGCAACATTACTTACAGATAATTGATTATTTCCCTGCTGGTCGCAGCTTCAGACCTTCAGATGAATTCAGAGCAGCAGAAACTCGTCTTCTCTCCTCTGATTCACTTTTATTCCTTCAAATCAAACAATCGTAAAAGTTTCCTGCTGCCGTTTTATGGCCTGAAGCAATAAAAAACGTGAGGATTTAAAGGAGAGTCGAGACGAATTCACGCTGCTGCAGCTTCACTAATGAACCGCCTCGTTAATGACCCGGCAAAACCCCATCTGATTAGAATAACGGATTCTAATTAGCTCCGCCTCCACAGATACAGGTAACACAGAGAGGAAGAGGAGGAGGATGAAGGTGGATCTGAGGAGCTGAGATAAGAAGATGAAGAAAATCAAAGGGGGAGGAGAAATGACCAGAAAGACAAACAAAATCACCAAAAAAATCTAAAATAACTACAAAGACTTGAAAAATGATAACAAAGAGAAAAAGGTGACCACATGGAGACACGAAGCAACAAAAAGAGACAAAATGAGCAGAAAATGATGCTAATTTACAATAAATATGCCACAAAATAACCACACAGATGCAAAAAATTACTACGAAAGTGATAAAAAAAATGACCATAAAGACACAAAAAATGAGAAATGACCACAAGGGAACAAAAAAATTACCTCAATGAAGCAAAAAATGACACAAGAACACAAATAAAAGAGACAAAATGAGCAGAAAAAGATGCTAAATTACTAAAAATATGCTGCAAAATGACCATAAGGACAAAAACTGTCAACAAAGGGGAAAAAATAAAATGTCACAGAGGAACAAAACAACACACAAAATGATCACAAAAAGATCCAAAACCACTGAGTTGCAAAATGATCAGAGATAAAAAAATTTAAAAAACTACCATAAACATAACAAGTCAACACTTTATGACACAACAGTGACAAAATTTTGACAAAGCAACACAAAGTGACCACAGTTAGACTCCAAACTAGCAGAGAACGTGAAAAATTACCTTAAAGTGTCTCAGCTGCGTTTCATTTTGTGTTTTAGGTTTTATTTGTTTGTCTCACTGTTAACTTTTAGACTTTTTTAGGACGATTAAATCGACTTTTTCTCCCGTGAAGTCAGGTTTTCTTCTTTCTGCTGTGACTTTAAGTTAGTCTGAATGTTTCCTCGGTGTTTCGTCGTTCAGCTGGAGGTTCTCTCAGACTTTCTGCTGCTGCAAAACGTTCAGGAATGATTCAGCAGCTTTAGTTTCCAACAAGCAGCGCAACCTGCAGACTTCATTAGAGGTTATTTATCGCAGCTCGTTAAAGCTTCATCCATTCAGACAAACAGCTGCAGATAATTCTAATAGAACGGATTTAAAACGGCACCATAAGCTGTTTTATAACGATGATGATGATGATGATGATGATGGAGGACAGGACGTTAATGTGGTTCTAACGCCTAAAACAGCATTTCCCAGAATGCTGCGCTCCGTCTTCGTCCTGCTGCCTGCAGATAAGCAGCAAAAATGTGGACGCAGCAGCAGGATTATTGTGTTTGAATGTGTTTCAGTTTGTTCTGCTGATTAGTTCACACTGGTTCAACCTGCTGATGCTGCTGCTGTCTGGTGGAAACGTTGAATTAAACATGGAGGAAACCAGATGTGAACAGATGTTTCTGTGTCTGAAATCATGGAGGGATGACTGGACGAACTGACAGACACACATATGAAACGTGACAACTGAATGAACACAAAAAGACCACAAAAATGACAACAGAGAGACAAAAAGGAGATTAAAAAATTATCACAAAGAGACAAAAAGAGATAAAAATGACCACAAATAATAATAATAATAATAATAATAATAATAATAATAATAATAATAATAATAATAATAATAATAATAATAATAATAATAGTAATAATAATAATAATAATAATTATTAATAATAATAATAATAATAATAATAATAATAATAATAATAATAATAATAATAATAATAATAATAATAATAATAATAATAATAATAATAATAAGTTTCTTTTACTTTTTTTTTATTTTTTACAGACAGATGTTTTTTCCCCCTTACACCATGACAGTTTAACATCAAACTAAGTAATTCTGGGTTGTTCAAAGGGGTAAAGAATGACTTTTTTCTGTTTTTCCAAATGTAAACTCCAGATTTATTGATTATTGTATGTGTTTGTTTGTGGTGAAAAGTGAGAATAAAAGATTCTGAGAGACTCAGCAGCTGAAGAAGACGGAGGATTTATTTACACTCCTAAAGTTTGGTTCTGGCACAACTACTACAACACACACACACACACACACACACACACACACACACACACACACACACACACACACACACACACACACACACACACACACACACACACACACACACACCTGAGTTGATCCCCTCCAGATGGAAGCAGGAAATGGAGGCTGGAAATTAACCTGCAGCTGAGGTGATATTTCAGCTGTGTGTGTGTGTGTGTGTGTGTGTGTGTGTGTGTGTGTGTGTGTGTGTGTGTGTGTGTGTGTGTGTGTGTGTGTGTGTGTGTGTGAGTGTGTGTGTGTGTAAACTTCCAGAACTCTACAGTTTTTTCTTGTTTTCTTTTTCACCAGTTGTTCACCAGCAGCTCACATGAAATCAGGATTATGGTTTGAAAAAAACAGATAAATAATGAGCCCAGATAAAACTAGAATAAAGTGTATTTATTATTTATGTTCTATAATTACTTTATTAAATATTACTTTTTATACATTGAAAACTTTTCTTTACTTTCCTTTATGATGCCATCAGTTCCAGTAAATTTTGTTTATTGTTGAAGTGAAAATCAGTAAATAGTAAATAAGACATTCCAGCTCAGTTTGTTTGATTTGTAGATAATTTTCATTTATTTTAAAATCTTACATTTATTTATAAAACACAAGAATACAAGCATGAAAGTGTTTTATATACATAGATATTTTTTGTAGATTTTTTTGTTTATTAAATAATTTATATTTTTAAGCAAATTAAGGCCCAGAGACAAGAAGTTAACATTTAAAATGAGCTCTTTTTCAACATTACATACATGTGTTTTTATTTATTGTAATTTGTCAGTAGTTTGCATTTTTAAAAATAATTTATTTACTTATATAATGTAAAAATACAAGCATAAAAATGTTTGTATATATATTTTTAATTGATCTATGTTTTGCAAATAATTTACATTCTTTGTAAATCTTATATTAATTCATGTCATGTAAAAAAATAGCTGCTGAAAATTGTTGTATATAAATATTTTATTTTTTTCTGCAAATTATTTATTGTTTTGTTAAAAAAAAGTCTGACAACAAAAAGACAAAAAAAGAGACACAAAATGAGACCAAAAAGTTACAGTGACAAAAAATTGACAAAAATGAGACAAAACAACAAATAAAGCGAAACACAAAACGAGAAAAACAAGACAAAATACACAAGCAAGACAAAAAGAAAACAAAATTTAAAAAACAGAAACAAAACAACAAAAACAAAAGACAAAAAAACAAAAGTCAGACAAAAACAACAAAAACAAGACAAAATATTACAAAAATGAGATACAAAAGGAGAAACAAAACGACAAACATGTTATGGTCCCTGCTTTTCTTTCTCCTTCTCCATCTTTTCTTCTTTCTCCCTCCTTCTTCCTGTCTGGTGTCTCTCTCCTATTCCTCTCCCTCACTTGTCCCATGTCTTCTCTCTGTCCTCGTCTCTCTGTCCTCGTCTCTCTGTCCTCGTCTCTCTGTCCTCGTCTTGTCTCTCTGTCCTCATCTCTCTGTCCTCGTCTCTCTGTCCTTGTCTTGTCTCTCTGTCCTCGTCTCTCTGTCCTCGTCTCTCTGTCCTTGTCTCGTCTCTCTGTCCTCGTCTCGTCTCTCTGTCCTCGTCTCTCTGTCCTCGTCTCTCTGTCCTCGTCTCATCTCTCTGTCCGTGTCTTGTCTCTCTGTTCTCGTCTCATCTCTCTGTCCTCGTCTCTCTGTCCTCGTCTCTCTGTCCTCGTCTCGTCTCTCTGTCCTCGTCTCGTCTCTCTGTCCTCGTCTCTCTGTCCTCGTCTCGTCTCTCTGTCCTCGTCTCTCTGTCCTCGTCTCTCTGTCCTTGTCTTGTCTCTCTGTCCTCGTCTCTCTGTCCTCGTCTCTCTGTCCTTGTCTCGTCTCTCTGTCCTTGTCTCGTCTCTCTGTCCTCGTCTCTCTGTCCTTGTCTCGTCTCTCTGTCCTTGTCTCGTCTCTCTGTCCTTGTCTCATCTCTCTGTCCTTGTCTCGTCTCTCTGTCCTTGTCTCTCTGTCCTCGTCTCTCTGTCCTCATCTCTCTGTCCTCGTCTTGTCTCTCTGTCCTCGTCTCTCTGTCCTCGTCTCTCTGTCCTCGTCTCTCTGTCTCCCTCTGTCCTTCTGTCTTCCTGTCTCCTGTGTCTCTCTGCTTCCTGAATCTTCCACCTGCCTGCAGTCTGATTGCAGTAATGAGAATCAGCTGCAGTAATTAACTCCCTGCAGTCACCTGCTTGTAATTCCATCTCCCAGTATTTAAACCAGCTGTCATTCACAGACTCTCATGTCCTGCATCAACTCATGACTCACCAGAGCTTTTTGGTTCTTGGACACGACTCTGCTGCTGAACTCCTGCTGGTTCCTGTTCTGGTTTCCCATCTGGACTCACCTTCCATGTTTGGATTCCCACCTCTGTTCCTATTCTGTCTCCAACCTGTGGATGTTCTGTTCTGTGTTCCACCATCTCCAGAGTTGCCTGATTCTGCTACCTTCAGTTTAGTTTCTTCCCATTGTAAGTACCCAGTTTTGATAGATTAGTTCTGGTTATTCATTTCTTCTTAGATTTCCCCTCAGTCGTTAGTTTGGAGTCTTTGTTGAGCTTCGTGGTCTCGTCTGTTTTCCAAATTAGATTTTGCTTGTCAGCTTTCAGCCTTTCCTCCCTGTTCCTAGTTCCTCCCTATCTCTAGGTTTTTGTTTATTCTAAATAAAGTCCTTTTTCTGTTAAAACCAGTTTATCAGCTTCTGTGCCTGCATCTGGGTTCTGTGACTCCTGCCGTAACAAAACAGGAGACACAAACATGAGATGAACCACAAAAGTCAGACAAAAAGAGACACAAAAATTCACATGACAGCGTGGAAGCTTCAGAGGGTCACTAGGTGGTCACATGACAGCGTTGGAGCTTCAGAGGGTCACTAGGTGGTCACATGACAACGTTGGAGCTTCAGCGGGTGATTAGGTGGTCACATGACAGCGTTGGAGCTTCAGAGGGCCACTAGGTGGTCACATGACAGCGTTGGAGCTTCAGAGGGTCACTAGGTGGTCACATGACAGCGTTGGAGCTTCAGAGGGTCACTAGGTGGTCACATGACAGCGTTGGAGCTTCAGCGGGTCACTAGGTGGTCACATGACAACACTGGAGCTTCAGAGGGCCACTAGGTGGTCACATGACAGCGTTGGAGCTTCAGAGGGTCACTAGGTGGTCACATGACAGCTTTGGAGCTTCAGAGGGTCACTAGGTGGTCACATGACAGCGTTGGAGCTTCAGAGGGTCACTAGGTGGTCACATGACAGCGCTGGAGCTTCAGCGGGTCACTATGACTGAGCTTTCAGCTTGACAGTCCAGCAGATAAGTCGGATAAACACAGCAGCTCGACCACAAACTTTCTCTTTTATTTCAAAAACACTTCAAAGAAAAATATTTCTGAAAGCATTTGAGGTGAGAAATAATGTGTGCAGCAGCTGAATCTGTCCATGTTTAGTTCACTGATGGCTAGTTCAGACGACCGTTTAGACCTCAGGCTAGTTGGACACTTCTGCCGTAAACAATAGAAAAGCTGCGCTGGTTAAAATAGAAGCGTCTTGTCAAATTGAAGAACCCGGTTTGTATCTAGTGAAGTCTGGGTCCAGCCTTGGACTACAGTCTGTCATTACGTGACCTGAGGTCTAGCATGTAGTTCATTAAACAAAGCCTCGATTCAGAGAATTTTAGTAATCGGATTACTCGAATTACTCAGAACTTGAGGAATTGTTTCAGCTCTAAATTATGTTTCAGTTTCAGATGGCTAAATATTGTGTTCCTTTGTAGACACTCTGTGATCTGGAAGTTGTAATGTGGAAATGATAAACTGAGGCTGAAACTGAACTGAGATGAGTTTGACACTCCTGCCATAAATCGTGGACGTTTGGCTGTTTTTAGAAGTCTTTCCTCATTTCTTTTCCTGCCCGGCAACAACAACAGCACCTTAAAAATATTAATTCAACTTTATCGTTCCGTGAACTTCAATTACTGTGAACTTGTTGTTGCAGAAAACCGTGCAGCGCTGGCGGCCTTCCATCCACGTGAACCCAAATATAGTCTAGACGGGAGCTTCCAGCGCCTTCAAATCTGCCTTGATTGGTAATTAGCCGCGCTGTGCAGGAAGGAAACATTGATTCGGCAACTTAATCACACATCTGGAGATTTGAAGCGAGTTACATGAAATGAAAAATAACCTGCAATCATCCTCTTGGCTAGAAAATAAAAAAACAACACTTCATTTCCCTCTTAAAGTCAGTTCAGCCGTCACAGCCAGAGCCTCGTAAAAGTGAAACTAAGTGTTCTGGTTTAGTGCTTTCCTTTGCTCACGTTTTAACACAAGATTCAAATCATTACTGGATTAATCAGTTTTTCAAAAAGAAAAATATACCAGGAGTGTCAGTCATCTTAGTTCAGGACCACAGGGGACAAAAAACACCAAAAACAAGACAAAATATTACCAAAATGAGACACAAAATGACAGAAAATGAGACAAAAAAATGGACAAAAAATGGGCAAACGACAAAAACGGGACAAAAAAATGACAGAAGTCAGAAACAAAATAGCAACAAATAGACAAAAAACACAAAACAACTAAAATGTTCAAAACAACGAATTGAGCGAAACACAAAACGACAAAAAATTAGAAACAAAATGACAAAAACACGAGACAAATGACAAAAGTCAGACAAAAAGAAGACAAAACATGACTAAAATGAGAAACAAAACAACAAAAGCGAGAAAGAAAACAAAAAATAGACAACACAAGCGAGCCAAAAAACCCCAAAACGACAAAAAAATGAGTAACAAAATGATAACACGAGACAAACGACACGAAACAAAACAAGAGACAAAAAATCATACAAAAGTTACAAAGCGACAAAAATGGACAAACAAGACAAAATATTACAAAAATGAGACACAAAATGACAAAAAATGAGACAAACGAAAAAACAAAACAAAAAAAGACAAAAAATTAGACAAAAAATGGACAAACGACACCAAACAAAACAAAAAAATTGACAAAAAGTTACAAAACAGCAAAAAACATACGACAAAAATAAGACAAGAAATGAAATGAGTCAAACGAGACACAAAATGACAAAACTGAGAAACAAAACAACAAAAAAAAGACAAATGATGCTCAAAACAACAAATAGAGAGAAACACAAAATGACAAAAGTAAGACAAAAAACACGAGCGATACAAATACATGAGACAAACAACAAAAGTCAGACAAATAAAAGACAAGAAACCAGACAAAATATTACAAAAATGAGACAAACGAGACAAAAACAACAAAAAAAGACAAAATATTACAAAAACGAAACATAAAATGACCAAAAATTAGACAACAAACATTAAAAAGTGACAAAACAGTGGACAACCAACAAAAATGAGAAATGAAACAACAAAAGTCAGACAAAACAACAAAAACCAGACAAAATATTACAGAAATGAGACACAAAATAACAAAAATGAGACATAAAATGAAAAAAACTGACACAAAAACGACAGAAAATGAAACAAACAACAAAAACAAGACTAAAAATGACAAAAGTCAGAATAAAAACAAAAAAGTAGATAAACAACACAAGTGAGACAAAAAAAACAAAAGAAAAACACAAAACGACAAAAACGAGGAACAAAACAACAAAAGTCAAACAAAAACCCCAACACAAACGAGACAAAATATTACAAAAACGGGACACAAAATGACAAAAAATTAAACAAATGACACAAAACAAAACAAAAAAGTTACAAAGGGACAAAGTGACAAGAACAAGGCAAAAAACACAAGCGAGACAAAAAAGAAACACAAAACGACAAAAACGAGAAACAAAACTACAAAAGTCAGACAAAAAAGGACAAAAACATCAAAAACAAGACAAAATATTACAAAAATGAGACCCAAAATGACAAAAGAACAATCTAGTATTTTACTTCATGATCTAAACAACTTGTCATGGTCTAGAAATGATTTTAAATTTATAGTTTTACTAATTTACAATCTGCAGTTAATGTCTTCTCTGGAATTTTTACACTTTGAGGACCGGATTGGACCCTCTGGAGGACCGCTTTTGGCCCGCGGGCCTCATGTTGGACACTTCTGGTTTAGATTCTTCCGGTTGTAGCCTCTCAGCTGACACTTTTAAGGAATTACTGGAATTTTCTTCCTGAAGGTTTTGAAAATTTTCAAAAAATTTGGGGAATTTTTTTGCTGAATTTTATTCAGACAAGGAAACAATATTTTTTGGTGGCCGTAAACGAAGACAACAGGAGGGTTAAAGCTCAGAATAACCGCATTCACAAACGGGAATCTCTAATCTCCCACTTCTCTGTGTGTGTTTGAACGCAGCACACCTGAGCAGCTGTTTCATGACCTGAACTCTGCAGAATCAGACGGAGGAAAGAAGAACTTCCGTCAACAGAAACGCTGAGGAGAAGCTGAACGTGAAGGAGAGTTCTGAGGATCGTGAAGACGTTCTGAAAGGTAAAGAAGCTGCTTCATGTCTGGATGCTCCTAATCAGACTCTGCTGGTCTTTACTCAGAGTTTTTCCTTCCACACAAACATTGATTATACGCCTCAGAGGATTCTGTTCTGTGTGGTTCTGCTGGTGTTGCTGCAGCAGCGTCTGAAAACATGCGGTTATTCTCCTCTTCTGTTTATTTTTCTGTCTCACTTCTACAGATTGAAGCGTAGAAACCATCCACAAGCTGGACCAATTAGCTCAAAGTGACGTCACAGAACTTTTTACTAGGAGATAACAGAATATTGTAACGGGCTGATATTGTTGTTGATGTTGAGGTTTCAGTGTTTATTGTTCAGTTCCAGATTTACCTAATGTCAGTGAACGTGCCATGTTTAGTTAGCTCACCTCTGATTGGCTGAGAGTCAGCAGTAGAGAGAGCTGGGAACGGCGGCTAATTCTGGAGCTAAGTTCTGGGGTTTTTCTAGTTATTCTGGCGTTGGCTACGGCCCACAGTAGCCTGTGTGAAGGTTCAATAAGCCACCAGAGAACCAGATGAAGTCTCACTCATTCATCACAGAGGGTCGCTACAATATGTTGACCTGGTTTTACAACTCAAACGTTTTATTCTGTCTAATTTCACTTCCATGGAGACGGTTTTCCTTTTCTTCCAAGCATCACAAGAGTCTGACTTACGCTGGGAGCCATAATGAAGGACAAAAAGTTAGTGAATGTAGCATCAAGGTGGCGTACAACCAGAGAATGGAAACAAAACCGTCTTATAGCGCCGCGTGATGACGTATTCATCCACTCATCAACTAGTTCCACGTAACAACGAAATGCTGTAGGCCGAGGACGTCGTAAACCGAGGACCTCCTGTACTTGTTTTGATGCGTTTTACCGTCGTTTAGCTCCAGTGTGGCGCTGATCAGTGTTACGACTGCGGTCGTTGTGTAGTTTCCTGTGCTGTGTGTCCCTTTATGTCCCTGCGCTGCTCCACGGTTGGACGCCAGGATGACGGGTTGGCACTGGATTGGTGGTCTATACCAGGAAGACCGCGATATAAAGGCGTAACCGTGACGTCGTCTCTGGGTCAGAGGGCGTGGCTACATCCTACCAATGAAGGAAGGCACACGTCAGCATACTTGGGTTCTACTGATCGGCTGTGATTTAGTGATTTAATGTAGAGTAATCGCAGTGAGCAGCCACCTTTTGTTTAAATGTTTTTCCAATGTTTAAGTAGGATAGGGAGGTAAAACTTTGTTGTTCTTTTTAACACTTTTATTTTGGCAGATCAGTTTTGGGTTAATAGCTTTTTGTTTGTTGCTTTTGGTTTTGCTCACTGTCGCTTTCAGTTACCAACCACCATTGTTTCGAGTCTCACATTTATTGTAAATAAACACATTCATTTATATGAGAAAACGTGTTGCCGCTGCTTGGGACCAGGAAAAGACGCCTCTTCGTGTTACATTCAGTGACCCCTAGGCTGAGCGTAACATCAGTACATCATTTCATCCTGCGTTTCTATTGGTTAGTTAGGTGTCGTAGGTGGCAGCAGCATCACACTGTGTAGCACAGCGTCCGGAAGCCTTTAGGTTGAGAGGAAGGTTTGCTGATATCCGGAGACGTGACACCAACAGATCAGCAGAACATGGAAGCATCAGTTCTGAGGATTCTCTCTGATCTCTGGGTTTATGGTGTAGTTTAGATTTCAGACCAATATGGAGACAACTCGACAACTCAAGAGTAGTTTTTTGTTCAGAGTACTGTGTTTTTTGTTTTATTAAAACACTGATTTAGCAGCTGAGAAAAGTATAATACAAACAATAATACAAATGATTATTCTGATCCAAAATGACAAAAAAAATAACAAAACCCCCACATTGATTCTCACATGGATGGGTTTTGATCCACTAATGGGCGAGTTTAGGTCCAATCACTGGAGCATCTGAGGGTTAATTCAGTAGATTAGTTCCAGCAACGTTTTTTATTACGTCTGAATCTGGTTTATTTGGTGGCAGAGAAGTTAAAATATCAATTTTCTGTCACCCAGATGAACAGTTTTGGAGCGATGAGATTTTAAATAAATCAGAGATGGTTGAGCAGAAGAAAACAGCCCAGATTCTAAATCAAGATGTGAGATAATCAGACACACATTAAAGCTGCATTAATTATTAATTCTACGCTTTGATTCCTTAAATATCTTCCGTCTGACGTGTTGAAGTTTAGATAAATTGAGACGGAGCGCTGGATTTCAGCACCACTGAAACAAACCTTCAGGTAAAGTTTCTGACAGAACATCAGGGATTTCCTTCACTGTTAGTCTCTGAAATGAAGTTTTTACTTCATCTTTCTGGTTTTCCCTCAGCAGAGACTCGGCGTAATCAGATAATTAGTCCCTGAGTCACGACTTAAATTAATAGACCGAACATCTGAAATATCAGCTGATATGTCGGGGAGCAGAAAACTGTTAGTGAAGCTTTTTAACTGCTTCACCACCAGATTAGTTGAACAGCAAAGCTTTGTTCTGTAATTCTCTGGTTGTTCCATATCTGACCTACGGAGGAAGTTTGAGGAAACACCTGGAAAACAAACATCCACTCAGTTTTTATTTTACAGAAAAGAACCACAAGACAAAAAAATATATAGATCCAACAAACTGTTGAAGTTCCACAACATGGTAGATTATAGTATTCTACAGATTATGTATAAAACTCATAAAGAAACTTTATCCGTCAACGTCCAGAATTTATTTATAAAAACAGAAAATAAAAGGAACAGAGATCTTCATAAAACCAAGATTTAAAAAATGAAAAAAAGCCATGAAATTACTAGAAAAATTACTGGAAAAAAATGTGCAGAACACTCAGTTAAGGTGTAATTAAGGCGTTAAAACATGAAATTCTGTATTTTTCATGCTAAATTACTCGTATTTTGACACCAAAACTCAGTGAATCTCTCTGGAAGCTCATTCTGTATGAAAATGTATGAAATGTCTTTTATTAAAGCCAACCGTATGGTG
Source organism: Amphiprion ocellaris (assembly GCF_022539595.1). Taxonomy (NCBI): domain Eukaryota; kingdom Metazoa; phylum Chordata; class Actinopteri; family Pomacentridae; genus Amphiprion; species Amphiprion ocellaris. The sequence continues at coordinate 7,622,058 of NC_072783.1, forward strand.
GACACACATAGGACAATATAGATGCTTTTAACAGAAATAAACGCTCTGATATTTGCTCCACTGAATTAGTTTATTCAATTCAATTTTATTTATATAGCGCCAATTACAGTCAAATTGTCTCGAGACGCTTTACAGAACCCATATGCCTGACCCCCAGAGCAAGCCAAAAGGCGACAGTGGCAAGGAAAACACCCTTTTAACAGGGAAAAAAACCTCGAGCAGAACCCAGCTCTAATGTGGGGGGAACCATCTGCCTGCTGGCCGGGCGGGTTGAGAGGGACAGAAGAGGTAGAGAGGTAGAGATAGAGGGATACAGATAGAGGGGTAGAGGTAGAGGGGAAGAGGTAGAGGGGTAGAGATAGAGAGGTGAGGGGAGGGGGGGGACACAAGGACCATAAAACACACAGTATAATACATGCATGATAAGACAGATGATACATGCAAAGTACAACTAACATGGAAACTAATTATAGTTTACTGCTATGGTGTACAGCTCTGGCATTAAATATACTACATATATAGCTGGTGGTAAATTCAAAAATATGTAGATGAGCAAATCAAGTATAGTAAGGGCAATGCAGAGTAGATTGGTGGAAATGGACAGCTGGAGGTGGGAGAACAACCACACATCTGAAGCATCCAGCTCTGGGATCAGGGACACTCGGAGAAAGGACACAGAAAGAAACAGAGTGAATGTAATGCAATAATGGTATATATAGTAAATACATAGGTAGTTAGAGAAGGGCTCAGTGCATCAAGAGAGGTTCCCCAGCAGTCTAGGCCTATAGCAGCATAACTAGGGGCAAACTAAAGGGACGTCAAGAGGGGAAGTCAGTTTTGCAAATGAAAACACCAGCTCACCCCGTCAGGGTCCCCCAGTCAGCCCTAACTATAAGCTTTGTCGAAAAGGAAGGTTTTAAGCCTGGTCTTAAAAATAGAGAGGGTGTCCGCCTCCCGAACCCAAACTGGGAGCTGGTTCCACAGGAGAGGTGCCTGATAACTGAAGGCTCTGCCTCCCATTCTACTTTTAGAGATTCTAGGAACAACAAGTAAGCCTGCAGTCTGAGAGCGAAGAGTTCTGCTAGGATAATATGGTACTATCAGGTCTTTAAGATATGATGGAGATTGGTTGTTAAGAGCTTTATATGTCAGAAGAAGGATTTTGAATTCTATTCTAGATTTAACAGGAAGCCAATGAAGAGAAACCAATATAGGAGAAATATGATCTCTCTTGCTAACTCCCATCAGTACTCTGGCTGCAGCATTTTGGATCAGCTGTAGATGTTTCAGAGAGCTATTGGGACAACCTGATAATAAGGAATTACAGTAGTCAAGCCTAGAAGTAACAAATGCATGGACTAGTTTTTCTGCATCACTCTGAGACAGGATGTTCCTTTATTTGTGTATAAAGCAGATAAAAGTTGTAGCATCATGTCTTGATTTACTTCACATCAGACTCCTTTCATGTTCCAGTAGTGATGGATGATGCAGCTCTGGTTTAAACCGTGTTGCTCTTAGAACATGAATAGCAGCATGTTGTTAGTTTATGTTCATCTTTAGCAGTAGTTCAGCTCTGATGTCATATTTTCACTGGATCTGATGATGACTTTCCTTCTGAAGACTTTAAATCAGGAAACAGAGACACATTTAGCGTTTTAAAACCTTCCTTCTTCTTCTGCTTTAAACCAAACAATTTATCATCAGATGTATTTATCATGAAAAGAATTAATAGTTCTGTGGCCCTTTTAATTTTTTTATATGTTATTTGAGTGATAAACATGTTTTTATTCTCTGATTTAAGAAGTAAAACTAACATTTTTTGAAGAATAAAGTCCAAATCTTTCTACATAAACTGTAAATTTATCTACTAATAAATTTCCTTTTCTTCTTCTATGTCCAAATTAGGGACAAATACAGTTTTAGAACATTCTTTAACCAAATATTTTGTCTAGAAATTGAGTAAAAGCCAGTAGATATATTTTTCACGAAAATAATTATTGTTGTAGTTCAATTTTTAATATTCTTTTTGCCATTTTTGAGCAATAAACATGTTTTTTTCCCTGATTTAACAAGCAAAGCTAGCATTTTTTTAGTCATAATGTACATGATTTTGTTTTTAAACCAAATATTTTGTTTAGAAATTGAAGTAAAAGTCAGCAGATAATTTGAATTTTTAATATTTTTATTCCTTATTTGGGTAATAAACATGTTTTTCTTCTCTAATTTAACAAGCAAAATTAACATTTTTTAATAATAAAGTACAAATGTTTCGACATAAAATGTAAATTTATCTACTAAAAAATGTCCTTCTTCTTCTTCTTTGTCCAAATTAGCGACACGTACAGTTTTATGATGTTTTTAAATCAAATGTTTTGTCCAGAAATTGAAGTAACAGTCAGCAGATATATTGATTTTTTTCAAATTATTTTTATTCCTTATTGAGTATTTTTTAAATTATTTAACAGCAACGCTAACATTTTTTAATAACGTACACATTTTTTAAACCAAATATTTTGTTCCGAAATTAAATAAAAATCAGCAGAAATATCAAAATTTATCAAAATATTTTTAATATAATAAACATGTTTCTTCTCTGATTTAACAAGCAAAGATATCGTTTTTTCAATAATTAAGTACAAATATTTCTACATAAACTATAAATTCATCTACTAATAAATGTCCTTGTAAACTTTTTCTGAGTTATAGTTTGTCCAAATTAGCGACACATACAGTTTATGACATTTTTAAGCCAAATATTTTGTCTAGAAATTGAAGTAAAAGTCAGCAGATACATTGTTAATGAAAATCATTGTTGTTGTTGTTGTTAAATTTTTAATATTTTTTATACCTCATTTGAGTAATAAACTTGTTTTTTCCGTGATTTAATCGGCAGAGCTAACATTTTTAATAATAAAGTAAAAATCTTTCTATATAAACTATAAATTTATGCCCTAATAAATGTCCTCCTCCTTCTTCTTCTTTGTCCTAGTTAGCAACATGTACAGTTTTATGATGTTTTTAAACCAAATATTCTCTTAAAACATGAACACCAGCGTGTTTTTAGTTTATGGGATGTTCGTCTTTAGCAGTAGTTCAGCTCTGACGTCATATTTTCAGAGGATCTGATGCTAATTTTTCTTCTGTGGAGCTGAAATCAGGGAACATTTAGCGTTTCAGAACCTTCCTCCTGCTTCTCCAAACACCAAAACCACAGCAGAACCCACTCGCTGCTGGTGTTGAGTTTGATCCAGACGTGTTTTAAAAACTGCAGATTATTCTGAACGAGTCTC
>NC_072783.1:7630347-7655597 GCF_022539595.1 Amphiprion ocellaris
ATACTACATTGCTCATTGTTCTTTTGTAGTTTTGCAAAAAAAATCTGTAACCATAGCAACATCCAAACCTTTTTTTAATTTGTGTAATTGTTCCTTTATCCTCACTTATTTTTTTACTTTGTGGTTAAATTTATGACTTCTTGTTCTGAAAGGTTCTAATTTAATGCACCGTAGTTTAACATTAGGTTTGACTTGAACTCAGTTTTCCTCCTTTAACTCTTAAATTCTGCCCTTTAAACGTCGCTCTGCCTCCAGGCAAGGACAAAAATACGAAAACAAAGAGCCTTTATGGATGGAGGATGTGTAGGAGGACAACTAGCTGGTTTCCTCATGACCTCGACTGGATTAAACCGTTTGTACTTTTTCCTTTCACTTATTGCACGTCTCATTCTGAAATACTTGAGCGACTCTGTCTGCAGTCACTGAATGTAAACTTAGAGAAAGTCAGTTGATATTCAAGCTTTATTCAACAGAAACTGTCTCCACAGTACCTTGATAAATAGATTGAAGTGGTTAAATTCAAATTAAACCTTTTGTAAAGTTATCGATAATAATCATTAGCATGTTTTGAATCTTCATGACCCCCTCAGCAGCTCCCCAAGAATAAAGAGCTGATCCATCGTTCCACGACCAGGATGGAATCCGCATTGTTCCTCCTGAATCCGAGGTTCTACAATCGGTCAGAGCCTCCCTTCCAGCACCCAGGAGTAAACGTTCCTGGGGAGGCTGAGAAGTGTGATACTCCGCTAGTCGGAACACACTCTTCGGTTCCCCTTTTTGAAAATGGGAACCACCACCAGGGTCTGCCACTCCACAAGTACTGTACCCGATGTCCACACGATGTTGTAGAGACGTGTCAGCCAAGACAGTCCAACAATGTCCAGAGCCTTCAGCATCTCAGGGCGAATCTCGTCCACACCTGGCACCTTGCCACCGAGGAGCTTCTTGGCTACCTCAACAAACTCTGCCGTGGATATGGACGAAGATTCCCCCAAGTCTTCAGGCTCTGCTTCTCCCACAGAGGACATGTTTACTGGGTTCAGGAGTTCCTCAAAGTGCTCTTTCCACTGCCTGACAATATCCCTGGAACAGGTCATCAGTTCTCCACCCCGACTGTACACAGCCTGAGTAAAGCCCTGCCTCCCCTTCCTGAGGTGTTGAACGATTGTCAGAACTTCTTTGAGGCCAACAGAAAGTCCTTCTCCATAGCCTCTCTGAACTCCTCCCACACCTGAGTTTTTGCTTCCGTGACTGCTGCACCTGCCGCCCTTTTGGTCGTCTGGTACCTGTCAGCTGCTTCAGGAGACGCCTGAGCAAGACAAGCCTGAAAGGCCTCCTTCTTCAGCCTGATGGCTTCCCTTTGGGTTGCTGCCACATCAGGCACCAGTGACCTCCAGGCCACAGCTCCTAGCAGCCGCCTCTATAGTGGAGGCTTTGAACATGGACCACTCAGATTCCATGTCCACAACCTCCCCGGCTTGTAGGAGAAAATGTTCCGGAGGTGGGAATTGAAAACCCCATGAACAGGGTCCTCTGCCAGACGTTCCCAGTTCACCCTCACTACACATTTAGGTTTACCAGGTCTGTCCAGCAGTTTTCCTGCCATCAGATCCAACTCACCACCTGCTGGTGATCAGCTGACAGCTCTGCTCCTCTCTTCACCCGAGTGTCCAAAACATACCACTGCAGGTCTGAAATTATTGTCTGCATTAATGACTGAATCTTTATTTTACAGTCGTGCATTTAATTAATCGGTACAGGAAATGAACTATTAATTAGAATATTTATTCCTATTTAGATGCAGATATGTGGACATGAGCAGGAATGTAGTGTAGAAGTGGAAGCAGTTTATTTAAATTAAAATATATGAATAATTAATTCTGCAGCTCTAATTGAGCTCTTAATAGGAGAATAAACCAGACTTGTCCTTTATTAGTGCTGTGTATTGTTCAGTTCTCTTTATTTAAATGTGTCGTTTTAACCCGAGGCTCTGATCAGCTGAAGGTGATGTTTTTCAGAATAAAATGTTGGTCTGACAGCTCTCTGGGGCTCAGATTGTCCCCTGGAGGCTCCCGTAGCGCCTTCATTACTCTACAAGTGCCGTAAAAATGTGCAGTCATGTAGAGAAATGAGCAGAAAACAAACATCTGTGGGATTATCAGAGATCTGCAGCCTCCTGAATGAACCTGTCAGCTGTGAATAAAGCCAGAGTGGAGGCGCAGATCTGATTTTCTTCCTCACCGTTGGCCTGCAGAGGAAGGAAAACGAATCATCTGATCACTGAGAAACAATTCAATCTGAGTTCGATTGACACGTTCAGGATAAATTTGGTTTGGAAATCGTAACCAACGAAGAGCGAGAGTTTGTAAAGACTGATGCTGGGAAATAAATTAGTTTCAACATCAGAAATTTGGGCGATTCACGGACCACCAGATGGCGCTAAGGCGACAGAAAAAAACAAAATAGACAGAAAACGAGTTGATATAAAGGAGAAAATTCATTCATCACTTTAGTATGAATGAAAAAAGAAAAATTAGACATATTTACCATTTATATGTTGTTAATATACATATTTTACTTTGAAACAGTGGTAAATGTCTGCAAATTAACAACTTTTCTTGCAGATTTAAGTAAGTATTTAAATTTTTTTGTAATTTAACAGTGAAACATCAAAACAGAGCAAAATATAAATCGTAAAAATACAGATTTTTGATGAGGTTATTTACAGTTTTGGTCTGTTTTTTAATTGTTAACATGTAAATTAGTGCAATTTGCTGTGATTTTTAGTAGCTATTTTCTGGAAATTAACCATTTTTTTGCAGATTTTAAATAAATATTCAAATAATTGTGTAATTTCACAGTTAAATGTCAAAATGGAATAAAATATTTATAAAAGTACAGATTTTGATGAGATTATTTACAGATTTGGTCAGTTTTTTAATTGTTAACATGTAATTTTTTCCCCTGTGCTTTTACTAGTTATTATCTGTGACTAAACAAAACAGGAGTAATCTATAAAATAACAGTGAACTGTTTAAAAAAAGGCACATTCAAAACTGTTAAAAAAAATAATAATTGAACTGAAAAAGGTTTGTCTAATTAGACCTTCCTTTGTGGTCCTCATTAAAAATGGAAAAAAAAAGCTTTTAATTAAATGTGCCCCTGAATGTTTCTATTTTTTATTGTTATTTTATCTGATTGCTCTGTTTTTATTACATGATTGCTTTGTTTTTATCCGTTTTATATCTTAAATGTAGCACTTTGAGATTTTGCCTAAATGAAAAATGCATAACAAATAAAATGTATTATTATTATTATTATTATTATTATTATTATTATTAATAAATAAAACAAACTAAATCTCTAGATGCTCGCAGGCTGTCAGGTGGAAACAAACAGAACTTTTGTTGAGATAAAACTCCTCTTTAATCCTCCTGCAGTAGTTCTTCACCTTCCCGCCGTCGTCTCGCTGTGAATTATTCCTCCTCTTCCCACCCTGACCTCTGGAGATCCACCTCTGATCGCCTTCATCCCGCCTTAAGCCTCTTCCTCCTCCTCTGCAAACACTCGTCCAATAAAACACCACAGGAGGAAAAGCCGTCTTCAAGGCCTCCGTCTTGTTTGGATCATCGCCTCGGATTATGACTCAGTGAGAACCGGTTACATCAGATCCTCGCTGTTTGAAATCTCCTTAAAGCCGGCATCGTTAAACCCGTTTTAAACCTGCTGCCCGTACCCAGATCCAGGTTAAATTCTGGGAAAATACACGCATGATAAAAGATCTTCTAGGTATGGAGAGATGTTCCTGGAAGTGTGTTGCTAGCCCAGATGAATCACCTAAAAGCTTCCAGGTCAGACGAGTCAAACTCATCCTAGTTCGGGACCAAATTCAGCCCAGTTTGATCTCACAAAACATGTAATCACAGATATCTGGAACTGAACCATCTAGTAGTTTAAGGATCAAAACGACAACAAAAACAAGACACAAAGCGGCAAAAACAAGAGAAAAAACGAATCAAGTGAAACACAAAATCACAAAAAATAAGACAAAAAACAAATGAGACACAAAACGACAAAAACATGAAACAAAATGACAAAAACGAGACAAATTACAATAGTCGGACAAAAAACAATAAAAACAAGACTAAAGCGACAAAAAATTAGACTAACGACACGAGAGACAAAAAAATTACACAAAACAACAAAAACAAGATGAAAGCGACAAAAAAAGACTAACAACACGAGAGACAAAAAAATTACACAAAACAACAAAAATTTTACACAAAACAACAAATAAAGCGGAACACAAAATGACATAAGACAAAATAGCACAAGCGAGACAAGGAAACAAAACGACAAAAATATGAGACAAACAAGTCAGACAAAAAACAACAAAAACAAGACAAAATATTACAAAAACAAGACACAAAACAACAAAAATGAGAAACAAAGCGACAAAAACATGAGACAAACGACAAAATTCTGACAATAAACATGACAAAAAACGACAAAAATGAGACAAAATATGAACAAAACAAGACAAATGCGACAAAAAAATAGACTAACGACATAAGCAAGACAAAAACGATACACAAAACGACAAAAACGAGAAACAAAGCGAAGAAAACATGACAAACAACAAAAGTCAGATAAAAAAACAAGACAATAAACAACAAAAACAAGACAAAAAATCAACAAAAACGAAACACAAAACGACAAAAGAACAATAAACAATCTAGTATTTTACTTTATGACCAGAACAACTTGTCATGGTCTAGAAATTATTTTACATTTTTAATCTTACTAATTTACAATCTGTAGTTAATGTCTTCTCCGTAATTTTTACACTTTGAGGGCCAGATTGGACCCTCTGGAGGACCGGTTTTGGGTCGCGGGCCTCATGTTGGACACCCCTGCTCTAAGTGTTGCCTTCGGGGGAAGGGAAGCGGGTCAGAACCTCTTCAAAGTAAAACTGGGTGACCTGTTTTGGAGGCAGAAGGAAAAACGACTTCCTCAGCAGCTCCTGTTGGACCTGCTGGGCTTCCTTTGATTTAGTTTCCAGCTTTGTTGCTCGTCTCTCTCCGGACCTTCAGCTCACACAAGTTTTTTCTTCAAAAAGCCGAGCTGCACTCTGGAGCGTCTCGGTGACAACATTGAGTTTGCTCAGTGGGCGAGCCGGCAGAAAGAGGAAAGTTTCAGGAGGAAAATTAAACCTGCACAAGTTTTATTATTTTTTTTGGAAACTTCTGTTTGACTTTCAACAAGAAAAAGCTGCAAAAAGAAAATCGAGTGGGAGGTCGCAGGAATTAAATGAATAAATTCAAACTCACGATTCGGCGTAGGAATTAAAATTTGATCCAGTTTTTGTTATTAATCGATAATTAGTCTGACTTGCTGGCTGTTGTTTGCATGTCTAAGTGTGTGTTGTTGTTGTTGTTGTCAAGCTCCCTTCACTGTGGGAAACAACAACCACCTTCAGGCAGCAGCTTCCACGTCGAAAATGTCAGGTTTTGTGTGGAAAAGAAGCCCTGCTGTTTTCTTTTTCACTGAGCTCAGTCCTCACCTCCTCTTGTGGAAATATTTCAACAGAACAATTCCCCCAATCCACTCTTTTAAATGAATGTTGTCAGTGCTTCCTGTCCACCCAGAGCTCATGACCATAGGTGAGGGTTAGAACATAGATGGATGGTAAATTGAGAGCTTCGCCTTGCTGCTAAGCTCCCTCTTCACCACGACAGCTTGTTACAACGCCCACATTAATGCTGACACTGCACCAATCCACCTGTCCATCTCTCGCTCCATTTTCCCATCACTCGTGAACAAGATCCCGAGATACTTGAACTCCTTCGCTTGGAAAAGCAACTCCCCCCAACCCAGAGGGAACAGTCCATCGGTTTCCATCAGAGAACCATGGCCTCGGACTTGGAGGTGTTGATCCTCATCCCCGCCTCTTCACACTCAGCTGCAAACTGGTCCAGTGCTGCTGAAGGTCTGATGAAGCCGACAGAACCACATCATCTGCATAAAAGCAGAGATGCGATCCTCAGGTCTCCAAACCAGACACCCTCCTCACCCCAGATGCACCTTGAGATCCTGTCCATGAAGACCACAAACATAACTGGAGACAAGGGGCAGCCCTGGTGGAGTCCACCTACAGGAAACGTGTCTGACTATATAAGGGAGTAGTACATAATCAATTATTAGTTACACTGAGTTTAGTGCAGTTGCTCTTTATTTGTGCCGTTTTTATTCACGGTTACTTGACATTTGCCCAAATTGACTCATCTATACTAGCCACTCAGCTATGAAGAGCAGTCCTGGTAAACTTGTCTACGCAAAAACACTGATGGGTTGTCATTAATCGCTACAGAAGTCTCTGCCATGGTGGCCCATCGCTAGCTAAACTCCCACAATGCTCTCGGTCAAACACTGGTAATTTAGCAGTTAATGAATGAATTACAAATAATATATTGACCGATAAGGCTGAAGGAGAAGGTCTTGATGTCAGAAAATGTAGATCAGCTGTAGTTCCTTGTTGTTCCACCAGCCTCTTCCTGTTTAATAGTGTAGAGACCAGAGGAGGCATCACTTCAGGTTCATGTTTTTTTTTTTTTAAAGTTATTTTTTTGGCCTTTTTGTCGGCTTTATTAGATAGGCGCAGTGAGAGAGAGACAGGAAACAGGGGAGAAGAGTCAGGGGAAGACATGCAGCAAAGGGCCACGAGCGGGAATCGAAGCTGCGTCGGGGACCAGCCCTGTACATGGGTCGCCCGCTCAACGCGTTGAGCTATACGGGCGCCCGGCTTCAGGTTCATGTTAAAGCAGAGAGCATTGTGGGAGTTTAGCTAGCAACGAGCAACATGACAAAGTCTACCGTGGTGGTTAATGACCTCTGATCAGAGTCAGTGTGTTCAGGACAAACTGGTTTGGTACCTTGTTATTGTTGTTTGGTATTTTGTCTTGATCGTTTTGTGTCTTGTTTTTGTCATTTTGGCTTGTGTTTTTGTTTTGCTTTTGCAATGACATTATTTTGCTTTTAGGTCATTTTGTGTCTCATTTTTGTCATTTTGAGTCAGTTTTTTGTTGTTTTGTTGCTTTTTTGTGTTGCTTTTTCTGCCATTCTGTATCTCATTTGTGTCGTTTTGTGTTTGATTTTTGTCATATTGTTGAACCAGGTGGAGCCTCTTCCAGTTTAATCCTGTACAGACCAGAGGAGGCGTCACTCAGACTACAGTTCATGTTAAAGCAAAGAGCATTGTGGGAGTTTAGCTGGTAAAGAGGCACCATGAGAAAGACTTCAGTGACGGTTAATGACTACCTATTAGAGTTCACATATTAAAGATGTGACGTAGTCTTAAAAATAGAGCTTTAACAGCATCGAGAGGCACATGCAATCAAGACACAAAACAGATTTTTTCTCTCATGCTGAAATTTGAGGCTGTTTGAACAAAGACATCTCAGAAACTTAAAGATAAAAACCTGAAAGTTTTTACTTTTTTGTACAAAAATCAGTGAAAGATGTAAAATCTGACCAACAGATAAACTTTCTCATCCAGATTATTAGATTTTGATGGTTTTCTGCTCTGAGCTCTCATCACGTGCACGCTCCGGTTTTCTACGTGCACAGGTTTGAGGTTCATTTAAAGCCTCAGAAACCTTCAGTTCACTGAGAAAATGTCATAAAAATATACTTTTATTTACCATTTTTTGGATTTTGACACCTAAACTTTCTGTTTTCTTGACGAATTTTCTTCTTTTTCCAGCAACAAAGAAACAAGCTGAGAATCATTCAGAGATATTGAGGATGTTAGAATTGTCAAAAAGACTATATCAGTCAATGGAGTAGTTAATTAACTGATTGATTACATTGCTGGTGAGGAAGATTGTTGAGGATTTGCATTTCAGTTTAGCAGGATCTCCTTTCGTGTCAAGATCACGCTGAACGTTTTCTTTTTGCATTTTTAAACGCCGCTTCTGTAATGTTTTCATCCAGAGTGCAGCAGAAAGACAAACCCCAGGCGAGAGAATAATCAGCAGAGAGCCAGATGAGAGGAGGACAGAAAGAATAAAACTGAATATTTCAGGTCGGAGCGTCTCGTGCCTGCAGGCCAGACATGTTCCTGCTCTTAACACGACACTCGCTCTGCATGTTAGCACGCGGCCTCGGCTACAGCCATGCCTGACCGGAGCTGCTTAGCATTGCAGAACAGACGGGTAACCATAGCAACGCCGAACGCACACCATGTCTGCAGCAGCATCGGCCTGAATGAATGAATGAATGATGAACACAGGCAGCCTCTCACTCTGAACAAGCTGAGCATTTGTGTGTTTGACGCTGACGTTTCTGTGAATACTTGTGTTATTTTATGGTGTAAATTAACCTGTAGTTTTCTATCTGCAGACGGCCTCAGATTCAGCTCTAATGTCGTGAACATGATCCAGAAAACACAGAACAGACTGTTAAGTGTTCTCCCCTTTCAGTGAGCAGCAGTTTTCATTGATGAACTGAGAATTAATGTGCAGTTTCCCCACTTGAAAAACGAGAATTTCTTTGGCCTAAGCTCGAGCTGGACTCCACTCAAGAAGCTAACGGTCGCTTTTTTTTCTTCATTTCTTTTATTTTGCAGTTAGTTGTTTTAGTTCAACAAGTGGCAGCAAAGTAAGATGATGACTTCACACATCGATAAGGAGAAAAACCTTTAAACAAAACACAGGAACAATATTCACATTATTTCAACTCATAGCAAACACTAACAAACATTCCTTAAATGCAACAGCTTCCCCTCATTGATAATAAATGTTATTTTACTCAATTTATGTTTTTCAATTTGCACATGAAATAAAAATGAAGCTAACAAATTATGACATGACTCATTTTTAACCCTATCAGTTACCACATGGATTTTCCTGCATTTTAAAATGCAGTCCTCATGTGAGAAAGTTTGGTCCTAGCGGTTGATGGTTTTTGCGACTGCACTTGGAGATACATTCAAAGTTTTTGTAGAATCCTGGGTAGTTCCTAGATGGTTCCTGGTAGGTTCCTGGGTAGTTCCTAGATGATTCCTGGTAGGTTCCTGGGTAGTTCCTAGATGGTTCCTGGTAGGTTTTTAGGTAGTTCCTAGATGGTTCCTTGAGGATTCATTCAAAGTTCTTGAAATGTTCCTGATGGACTGACCTTCATGTGTTCATGTAATGATGGATTTCCTTGTAGGTTCCTGGGTAGTTCCTAGATGGTTCCTTGCAGATTCCTGGTTAGTTCCTAGATCGTTCTTTGCAGATTCTTGGTTAGTTCCTAGATGGTTCCTCGGCAGTTCAAAGATGGTTCCTGGGTTCCTTCCTTGTAGGTTCCTGGGTAGTTTCTAGATGGCTCCTGGGTACTTCCTAGATGGTTCGTTGTAGGTTCCTGGGTAGTTCCTCATTGGCTCCTTGTAGGTTCCTGGGTAGTTCCTAGATAATTCCTGGGTAGTTCCTAGATGGTTCCTGGGTAGTTCCTAGATGGTTCCTGGGTAGTTCCTAGATGGTTCCTGAGTAGTGTCTACAGAAAGTAAAAGCATGTAAAAGCATAAACATCTAGTTGAGCACTAATTGTGATTTCATTTTAATCACGTTTTAACAGATTTTTAAAAAAAATTCTCAACATATTTATACTTTGTAGCTATTTAAAGTGCATGAAGTGATGTTTCCCCCTTTGTGCCTTTATTATTATTATAGTGAACAGTGCAGAGAGAGCGACGTGAAATGTGGACACAGGAGTGGGGAAAGACATGCAGTAAATGGCTGTGGGTCGGACTCGAACCCATGACCACTGCGTTGGGACCATAACCCTGATTATGAGTCGCCCACTCAACCAGTTGGTTGCTGCTGCAGAGGCGACCGTGAAGTGCAATCTTTTCCAAACCCAGTAAATGAATAAATGCAGGGGGTCCTCGACTTACGTCAGAGTTCCGGTCTTACAGATCAACATAAGTCAATTTTCGCCATCAGTCGGAACTTCGGCGAAAATGTCAACAAAGCTGCTATATGCATCACAATACCAATCGGTTCTTTAGAAACATCATGAATACCAACGACTTTCATGCATGTCTGAGTCATTTTACAAGAAGTTAACAGAATATGTTGACCTGTTTTTACAACTTCATTGTTTATTCTATCTAATTTCACTGGCATGGAGACGGCTTTCCTTTTCTTCCAAGCATCAGAAGAGTCTGACTTACGCTGGGAGCCATAATGAAGGGCAAAAATTTAGTAAATGTAGCACAATCCAACGTGGCGTACAACCGGAGAATGGAAACAAAGCCGTCTTATAGCGCCGCGTGACGATGTATTCATCCACTCCACTCACCAACTAGTTCCACATAACCAGTTCCAATGTAATGACGAAACGCCGTAGGTCGTACCGAGGACCCCCTGTACTATACTAGATACTAAAACAATCAATGGCTGCAGTCCAACAATTGACCAACTCTGTTGTAGTTTGAGGTGAGAACATAAAAAGCCTCCAGTTCCTGCTATATTCTGCTCTCAGACCGACCTCTAAAATGACCCCTCTCTCCGAGCAGATATTTAATAACTGCTCTGTTTATTCACTGCGTGTCAAATTGACAGAGGTTCTGGGAGGCTGAGGCCAAAATTACCGACAATTTTACCCGTGGAAGTACAACAGTCCTATCTGTCAGACGAGGTCGTTCTGCCGAGGCTGAACGCTGTTGTGTTGGATTCTTGGACACGTAGTGGTTAGAAAGACAGAGGATAGTTGATAGATATCTAGTCTTTTCAAAATACTGAGAAATATTCACCATCCTCTCACCTAGTCTTATATAACTTAATGAAACATGTTTTCTCTGTCCAACAGTCAAAAAACCTCAACAATATTTACTCTACTGTGACAGAAAACCAAGAAAAGCAGCAAATTTTCACATTTATAAAGCTGTTTCTAGAGAACATTTGGTGTTTTTCTTTAATGAACCACATAAACAATTAATTTGTGTATTTTTATTGAGTGCTGTATCATCCAGAAGACTTCTCTAAATCAGTTTTTGTGGCTTATTTATGAGTTTCTGTAACCTGTGTGTGTCTAATGAATAGTTTAGAGGCTGTCAGTGAGCGGCAGCAGAGGAATCGGAGATGAAACCGGCGGACAAATGTGAGCAAGAACTGATCTTCTTCCTCCGAGCAGCACTTCAGGAGGAGAAAAAAGGCCACTTACTGCTCGACTTCATGAATAATATTCAGACGATGTGAAATCAGGAGGCGCAGTTGACCCTCCGCTGCATCTTCATACCTGTATGATACAAAAAAAACACGCCGAGGAGGCCTTCAATTTTTCATGAGTCTGCCTCCAGCTTGTTAAAGGTTGAAGAATGCATTTTAGTGTCTTATTCTAGGAGCATTAACCTGCCAATCTGATCTGCTGTTGTTTACCGCAGAACAAAGGCTGCAATCTGTGCTACCGTACGAACCGTTTCTACTGTCTGAATGTCAGATAAACAGATGCAATGTATGCCGTAATGGAAAAACCTTTAGCTTGGCATTGTTTAAGCTGACAGCAAGGCCACGTTACCGAGCATTTCTCTCTCACTTGAGGAAAAACGTCTTGAAATCACAATAAGTGCTCGACTAGATGTTTATGCTTTCACACGCCTCCTGTAAATCCTCCTGATTCATGAAATGCATGCCGTGGCTGTGTAACCACGCTGCAAATCTTTGCTTAAATGCTTTTTTTGTCATTCTGTGGGACAATTCTGAATTGTTGTGGGCGGTCGTGAATGCTTTAGCTTGGAGAATATTAGCTCAAATGAGATTCATTTTATTCACAGGCAGAGTGGAGTGAATTTAAAAGGAGGGTTCAAACATGTGAACAAAGCAGAAACACGTGTGGAAATAACCTCAGACCAACGAAACTGAATCACATTTATGTATTTTGTAGGGATAGTAGAGTACAAGACATAAAAATAGATGAATAAAATAAAAAAGAAGACCTCTGATGGTGCATACTGTGCTTTCACGAGATGAAGTGAAGTAATTCATCTGTAAATCTGCTATTTTTTTAAACAAAATAATCATATTTTTTGACATTTAAAGTCAGAAAACATGAGCAGTGTGTCCTCTTGAACTTTAATGTTGTGTTTTTCTTGTTTAGACACTAGTTTAACAGCTGAGAAACATCATCTCGTCTTGTCTGACTTACGCTTGGGAGCCATAATGAAAGGCAGAAAGTTTCCAAAAAAACAACACAAATGAAAGAAAGTGAGTGTAGCACAATCCAATGTGGCGTACAACTAGAGAATATAAGCAAAGCCGTCTTCCACGTATAGCGCCACGTGACAAAGTATTCGTCTGCTTCGTTTGCCAACTAGTTCCCACGCAAATTTACTTTAATGTCGCAAACAGCGTACATCGGAAAGATGGAACAACAACTTTCTTAATAAACTTATGGGAGATGGCAACATAACCACGAATCATCGCCAACCGAGGACCTGCTGTAGTGTGTCTTCTTTAACTTTAATATTTGTTGTGGAAGAGAGGATTGACTAGACAGACACAGAGAGACACACTGGAGATTTAGATGACTTAGGTTGAGAGGAAGGTTTGCTGCTATCAGGAGAAGTGACAGCAACAGAGCAGCAGTACATGGAAGCAATGGTTGCATCAGTTCTGAGGATTCTCTCTGATCTTTGGGTTTATATTGAGTTTAGATTACAGACCAACATGGAGAGAACTCAAGAGTAATTTTTCCTTCACAACATTGTTCTTTTTTTTTGTTAAAACACTGATTTAACAGCTGAAAAACACAGTTGTTTAATAGTTGTCCTTAATTTGATACCACAGTATTTTCACAGTTCTTACAGGTTTTGAATATTCTAGTATTTCAGCATTTTTAACTTGTTCTGGCACTCGTGCTGTCTTATTTTTGCCATTTTATCACAGATATTTCATTATTTCAAGCTAATTTTAGTGGAGTAATGTTGGACCGGATCCACACCATGCACAGGGAATGACAGGAAATTGTCAGTTGGTCAGGCCAAGCAGGGGCAGTGGTTGAACTGGGAAGGTGTTGAGAAGAGGAAGCTTAGCTGGAGGGACCTGTGGAGTATGGAAGAAAGTCGTATTAAACTTCTAATAGAGGCAACATACGATGTGTTGCCAAACCACCAGAACCTACGACTCTGGTAGATGGCGACCAATCGTGCTGCTGTGCTCAGGTACTGCAAGCTTACAGCGTATTTTGTCTGGTTGTAGAATTAGCTTATCACAAGGTGGCATCATCAGGTGCTGAGAAGCTTAGCGGCAGGAACTGAAGAGAGGAGAAAGCAGGTGAATTCTGGATGTTCTAGTAAGGAGAGGTTAGTGGTGAAATTAGTTGGAGAGGGGAGAAGGATGAGGGCCTTAAGTCAGGAAGGAGGCAGGGTCATGGCCGCCTGGTAGGAGCTGGTGTTGGGAAATGCAGGTAGATTTAGGAGGAAAGCTTGTTGTTCCCCAGGAAATAGCGTGTACTAATCTGAGGCCAGACATTGTTTTGTGGTCTGTGAAGGAAAAGACCGTGCATTTCATTAACTCCCGTGGGAAAATTCAGTGGAAGCAGCTTATGAGAGGAAGAAGGCTAGATATGCAGACTTAAAGACAGAAGCTGAGCAGAGGGGATGGAAAACCAGAGTTGGCCCAGTTGAGGTGGGGTGTAGAGGCTTTGTTGCAGGGTCAGCTGTTTCACTTTGAGGGATCTGGGAGTGCAGGAGCAGAGTCTGAGGAAGACGGTGAGGGACATGGCAGATGAGGCTGCTAGATCTAGTCAGTGGAGATGGATGAGGAGAAATAATAATAATAGTTGGGGGATGAATTAGAGGTGGTCAGGGAGTAGAGGGAGGCAGAGGACAAGCCTCTCCTTCACTCTGCTTTCCCCGCCCTCTTTTCCCTCTCCCAATGGGCAGAGATCCAGGAAGAGGAAGTGTAGATAAGGTGGGGGAGTGGCCTGTTAGAGTCTCTCTGGGACCATCTCAGGTAAGGCTGTGGTGAAGGTAGTGGCTGTGTCTTTTTCTTTTGTTTGTTTTTTCTTGTTAGGTAGCAGTAGCAATGAGCAGTTAGCAATTGGTACTTGCATCCTAGATGAAGTCTGCTGTTGTATAGTCTCTGTCTGTGGTGAGCTTGGCTAAAGTAGTGATGTATTGTAGCAATTAGCGGTTAGCATTAGCATGTAGCACTCGCAAGTTTGGCTGGCTTGTATAGTTTCTTTGTCAGTGGTAAGTTTGCTTTGGACATGGTTGTAGTCTTGCAGCTAGCATTAGCATTTAGAGGAGTTTGGAGAGTTTATAAGTGTAGTTTCCTTGCCTCTATGTTTTTTTTTTTTTAGCAGTCGGCACTAGGTATTGAGCATCTTGCACTAGCTAACTAGTAGCATCAGCACTGGTCCCTACCTGGAGCATCTCCTAAACAGGCCTGGGTCAGTTGAACATAGCAGTGCTGTTTAGATTGTGTAGGAGCAGTGTGAACTGGTACTAGGAGGATGAATCTGGGACGCCAGAGTTCACCTTCTAGCCTCCTGGAGGTGTTGTGGGACTAAATAGGAGAAACAATGTTGAAGGGAGGTTTCCACCTGATGAGCCCCAGAGATCTGTTAGGAATCACTGCTCACTGGTGTGTATAATGATGGGTCAGGGATTCCAGGTCCTTCATTGAGTGCACATCCTCTTTGTTTGGAGCACAAGTGTCTTGTGTTTAAATTAACTTATTTTAAACTAAATTTAGTGGAGTAATGTTGGACCAGATCAACACCATGCACAGGGAATGACAGGAAATAAATATTAATTTACGTTTTAACATTTCAACAGTAAAGAAAATAAACAGATGAAAACTATAAATTACATCCATATCAAAAATCTATTAATTTACCAATGTTAATTTGTTATTTTACATGTAGCCATAAAATTACATTATTTAAATCAGCAAAAAATATATTAAGATTACAGATTTGTTATTTTCACACACACACACACACACACACACACACACACACACACACACACACACACACACACACACACGTCAATGTTAATTTGTTATTTTGCGATGTTTGGTCATATAATTACACTGTTTTACTCTATTTAAACCAACTAGAAATCTAAATATTTTACAGACTTGTTATCTTCTGAAAGTTCTAGTTTTTCACGGTTTTTATCTTGTTTTTCTGGCACCTTTGCTGCCTGATTTTTACCAATATTTTCACTGATATTTTGTCATTTTTATCTAAATTTACTGTTGTCAGGTTCTCAGTGGCTGAAATCAGTTTCAGTTTTGTGATGATCTGAGCTGTAATTTGTTCTTTTGCATTGTTTGACTGTAAATTTATACTATTTTTAAAAATTGTTTTTAAATCAGCAAATTCTTTCCCAAAATCATCTTTATTAAGGTTAAAAAGAACTAATAAAAGCTATTTTCAACTATGCTATGCTATTTTACTCATTTCCCCTTTTATATTACAGATATCTAGTAAAATCACATTAAAAAATGTTAACTTACATTTTAGCAGTAAAAAAATAAACAGATGAAAACTATAAATAACATCCACATTTAAGGTTTGCTGATATGAGGAGAATAGACACCAACAGAGCAGCAGTACAATCAAGCAATGCCAGCATCAGTTCTGAGAATTCTCTCTGATCTTTGGGTTAATGTTGTAATTTAGATTACAGACCAATGAGGAGACAACTCGAGAACGCAAGAGTTATTTTTTCTTCACAATATAAGATAAGTAAGAAGTAAGAATAAGAATATAATAATAATATATAATAAGAATAAGTAAGAATAATAAGAAACATAAAGTTGTTTAATAATTGTCCTTAATATGGTGCCGCAGGCCAGAAAAGTTTAGAGAAACTCTCCGCTATGCATTTTTATGGTTCACATTATCAGCTTCCTCACGCCGTCTTCTCACTGCTCTTCATGCCCAAGGCTTTACAAGTCCTTCAGCCTGCTGCCGTTTCCACCGAAAGGGATGAAAGCCTTCAGCTGCTCGGGCTCCTGGAGAGAGAAGCTCGTCCTCATAAATCCATACAAGCAGGAGACTGGAATAAATCGCTCCGTTCAGTCAGACTCCCTCCACCTGCCTCGCTTCCCTTGTAAGGAAAAGTGGAGCTTTGAAAAGTGTTTGACAAACTTCAGCTCCTATTTGAGAAGTTGAGTGATTCGGGGAAACTCTCCCGTCCTCGTTTCCTCCCCGCCGGCATTCAAACAGCAGGAAGCTCTGAATCCGTCGCCGCCCTCAAACGCTGATTACCGCCTCGCTGTACAGCTGCCGTCACACCGGAAGCTCACGTCTCCCATCAGGAACCGGAAGGCGTTCCCGAGCTGTGAAGGATTCCGGTTATTCTGCGCTCGTTTTTAGGCTTTTCTGCAGCTTTCAAGGACGCCGAGAGTCACAGAACTCGCAAAACACATCATAAAAACTTCCAGGAGAAACGCTGAAGGTTGCACCAGTCTTTCCAGTAAACAGCTGCGTTTATATTAGCAGCTGAATCCTTTAATTATGCAGAACTTAAAGTTTTAATGATAATTAAACGTCTGAATTCTATAAAATCTAAGTAATCCTCCATATGGTTGTCTGGAATGGGGGAATCGACTACAGTCCATGTGTTAGATTACTGTTTCTTTTTTACTGACAAATTAGTAAGGATGGTTTTTACCTTATCTCACTGATGTTTTATTATTTTTAACAAAATGTAGTCGACTAATGTTGGATTGGATCAACACCACACACAGACTGACTGTAAATAAATATTAATTTACTTTTTAACAGCAAAGAAAACAAACAGACCAAAACTATAAATAACATCCACATAAAAAATATATTAATTTACCATTAGCAATTTATTTTCCAACATGTAGCCATAAAATTACACTGTTTCAATCAGCTAAAAATATATTAATTTTACAGATTCGTTTTTTTCTGAAAGTTCTAGTTTTTCCACTATTTTTATCTTGTTTTTCTGGCACCTTTGCTGCCTGATTTTTGCATTTTTTAAAAATAATATTTTTAACTAAATTTACTGTTGTCTGGTCCTCAGTAGTTGAAATCAGTTTCAGTTTTGTGATGTTCTGAGCTTTAACTTGTTCTTTTAAAGTGTCTGACGATGAATTTACACTATTTTTTACTCTATTTAAATGAGCAAACTATATAATTATTTTACAGATATGTGATATTGAATGAAAAACTGTCTTTACTAAGGTTATAAAACTAGGAAGTACTGTTTTAAACTACTATTTTACCTGTTTTGTTACATCACCGACAATATTTTTTAAAATTACATTTAAAAAGTATTAATTTGTATTTTTACAGTAAAGAAAATAACCCAAAACTATTAATAAAATACCATCAAAAATCTATTAATTTACCATTAGCAATTTGTTATTTTACAACATAAAACCATAAAATTACACTAGTTTGGTCAAATAGTTACACTGTTTTACTCTATTTAAATCAACTGAAAATGTAATTATTTTTACAGATTTGTTATTTTCTGAAAGTTCCACTGTTGGACCATCTTGAACTTGTTTTTCTGGCACTCTTGCTGCCTGATTTTTGCCATTTTTTCACCAATTTTTATTGATTTTAGCCTAAATTTAGTGGAGTAATGTTGGACTGGATCAGCTCCCAGAGACAGGGAATTACAATAAATGAATATTAATTGACATTTAATGGTAAAGAAAATAAACAGACCAAAACTATAAATAACATCCACATCAAAAAGCTATTAATTTACCAATGCTAATTTTTTATTTTGCAATGTTTGGTCGTATAATTACACTGTTTTCTTGTATTTAAATCAGCTAAAAATGTAATTATTTTTTACAGATTTGTTATTTTCTGAAACTTCCAGTGTTTCACCATCTTGACCTTGTTTTTCTGGCACCCTTGCTGCCAGATTTCTGCCATTTTTTCACAGCTATTTTGTTATGTTTAGCTAAATTTAGTGGACTAATGTTGGACCAGATCAACACCCAGGGACTGACAGTGGTCCAGCAGAGAGCTAATAAAAGAAGGAGTAACTGTTGTCAGGTCCTCGTAGCTGAATCAGTTCCAGTTTTGTGATGTTCTGTTCAGAACCTGCCCCTCGCAGCGCTGCCGGCTTGTTTATTAAAATTCAATAAGAAAAGGCCAGAAAGGTCACATTAAACTTTTCCAATCTGCTGCTTTGCATGTAGAAACACCACAGGCGGCTGCTCCATTAGCATTCAGTAGCAGTCAGATTCTCATGAGCCCTGTAATTGGGATGCTGGTGTCCACAGAAGCCCACTCAGTGTCCGGCATCGCTAACGTCATTTCAGCTGCTGTCGACCTCCGGCCTCCCTCTGCCGGCTCAACCTTCATTTCCAAAACAAGATAAGAAAACCTGCCACAGCTCCATCAGCCTGAACCTTGATCTACCTTTCAGAAACGCAGCTCTGACGCTGATTTTCCTGTTAGAGGAATATATTCTTGCAGCCCGCTGGACCCTCCGACTTGCTCCGAGATTCGGCCTTTAACCCCAATTTGTCTTCCGCTACAGTCTTTGTCTCAGATCTGGTTGAGGAACGGAGCTGCTGGAAATGCAGAGCGCCTCTTAGCTGTCAGATTGTTTTTATCTGACAGAAACTTTCCCCATGTGATCAGGTTTGGTAAATCATTAGACAGTCGGCTGTGAAATAAAATATACTGGAATCATTTTGTACAGCAGTAACTGTTAACAAATTGAAAGAATATCCGACACATTAAAATTACTAATTCACAACTGATTTAATATAATTTATAGTAAAGTTTGATGTGACTGAAAGCCAAACAGAACTTCTGCTGCTGAGTTTTATTAATAAAGTCATAGTTTAATATTCTGAATTACAAGCAGCAGTTTCTAGGTGTTTTTTTTTGTGTGTGTTTCCGTCAAAATTTTCCTCATTTTTTCACTGCATTATGAAGTCCTGTACTTCTATGTAAAAGCAAAACAATATTGGCTAGATGAAAAGAGAATTCCTAAAACACTGCTGTGTTTATTTTGTTATTTATGTTAGAAAAACACAGAAACTAACACTTCATCAAAAACCTGGAGTTTAGATTTGTCAGAGCTACACAAACTTCTAAAGTTCCTCAGATCATCTGAAGCCTCTTAAAGTTGCACATTTCAGATTTTTCTGTCTTCTTCCTTCCTCTTCGGCGCTTAAGTAACACATCTAAGAAATATAAACTCAGATCTGTGGTCAGTCCTGCAGCAGAACCAGTGTAGAAGAAAAAGTCGTTAGTTGTTCTCTTGTCAATGAAGTCTGTAGTCTGAGTTAATTAAACCATGCAGTTCATTACACCCAGCGAGTGTGTTGCTGCTGCAGGCCGATATATCAGCCCGAATATGGGGAAAAAAGGGTGAGAAATAAGGAAATATTTCTCCTGGACCATGGAAATGGAGCTCTCCGACTGTAAAATTAAATCGTCTGTTTGTAAAAGCTAACAAACAAAAACAAATGAGGACGTTGTTTGAGATTCATTACTGACCAGCCAAGTGTAGGAGCTCCACAAAGTCAATAAGTTCCTCACAGACGAGTTGCAGCTCCGCAGATAACTGCCGGAGGTTTTAGTTGAAGGTGTTTTTGTTTTGTATGTAACACAAGAAACAGACATCATGCAGCATATTTAGGTGTTCCTCTTGATAGTTTGTCTTTGAATCTTGTTAAACTAATTAAATCAACCTTGCCCTGCAGGCTGGATAGCATCTAGCTAGCTCATTAAATTAGCTTGCAGATGTCTCAGGGATTCATCACATCAGCGTTTACAGGCACAACATTTAGAAAAACAAATCAGTTCTTTCTACTGGAATCTGTCACATACAGTTCAGCTAAAGTTTCACATGAACATCCATCCATCCATCCATCCATCCATCCATCCATCCATCCATCCATCCATTTCCTTCCTCTTATCCGGGGTCGGATTGTGGAGGCAGCAGACGAAGCAGGTCATTCCAGATGTACCTCCTCCTAGCAACTTTTTCCAGCTCTTCCTGGGGGATCCTGAGGCGTTCCCAGGCCAGATGAGATATATAATCCCTCCAGCGGGTTCTGGGTCTACCCCGGGATCTCCTCCCAGGCGGACGTGTTCGGAAAACCTCCAAAGGAATTCTCCCTGGAGGCATCCAAATCAGATGTCCAAACCACCTCAACTGGTTCCTTTAGAGGTGAAGGAGCAGCAGCTCTACTCTGAACTCCCTCCGGATGTCTGACCTTCTCCCCCTATCTCTAAGGCTGAGCCCAGCCACGCTACATAGGAGCTCATTTCAGCTGCTTGTACCCGTGATCTTGTTCTTTCAGTCACTACCCAGAGCTCATGACCATAGGTGAGGGTTGGAACGCAGATGGAAGGTAAATTGAGAGCTTTGCTTTGTGGCCCAGCTCCCTCTTCACCACAACAGTTTGGTACAACGCCTTAATGACTGCTGCCGCCGCACCAACCGCCTGTCCATCTCTCACTCCATTTTCCCATCACTCGTGAACAAGATCCCAAGATACTTGAACTCCTTCGTTTGGGGAAGCAACTCCACCCCGACCCAGAGGCAGCAATCCTCCAGCTTCCAGCAGAGAATCGTGGCCTCGGACTTGGAGGTTCTGATCCACATCCCTGCCGCTTCACACTCAGCTGCAAACCGCTCCAGTGCTGCTGAAGGTCTGGTGAAGCCAACAGAGCCACATCATCTGCAAACAGCAGAGATGCGATCCTGTGGTCCTCAAAGTGGACACCCTCCTCACCCCAGTTGCACCTTGAGATTCAAGGTGCAGCCCTGGAAGAGTCCAACACCCACTGGAAATGTGTCTTACTCTGTGCCGAGTATGCAGACACAGCTCTCACTTTGGTTGTACAGGGGCTGAATGGCTCGTATCAACGAACCCGGTACCTCGTACTCCCTCAGTAACCCCTACAGAACCCCTCGGGAGACACGGTTATAGGCCTTCTTCAGATCCACAAAACACATGTGGACTGATAGGTCGAACTAGGGCTGCAACTAACGATTATTTTAATAATCGATTAATCGGCCGTTTATGTTTTCGATTAATCGATGAATCGGATAAAAAAAACAACACATTTTTCTGCTGCTTTATTCAGAAAGAGAAGATTTGGACTGACAGAGCAAATAATATCACTGTAGCGAAGCCTTCGTCTTCAACCATCGACAGAAGCCTCATATCAGTGAGCATCATGTTGAGGATGCTCTCAGTCAGACAGCTGCTTGCTGTGGTGGACATGATGTCTTTCTCATCATGAAGCCTGTCATTGTTTGCTGTTGATGAAATGAGAAAGATAGTATAGTTTGAGTATGTATTATAGCACAATTTACAACAACTCAGTAATTATTTTGTTTTATTTGCAGTATTAGGTTAAGGCAAGTAAGTAGTCCAAAGAACAAAACACAAAGTACGCACGTGCGCGCACACACGCACACACGCACACACGCAGACAGGCAGACAGGCAGGCAGGCAGACAGGCAGACAGACAGACAGACAGACAGACAGACAGACAGACAGACAGACAGACAGACAGACAGACAGACAGACAGACAGACAGACAGACAGACAGACAGACAGACAGATAGGACAAGCACCATAAAAAACACTAAAGTTACTTTAACCCCTGTTTGGTCTAAATGCAGTTCATCCTGCTTCACTCCAACACAGACCAGTGTCGTCACTCAGACTTTGTGAAAAAATTAAAACTTGAGGCTTAATCTTTAAATTATTATCACCATTGTGGGCAAGTTACGTTTATTTATAAAGCATATTCAAACCCTGCTTAAGCTGATTAAAGTGAAATAAAAAGGTTCACACACACACACACGTCCTATCACTGTCATTAATCAGCTAACAAACAAACACTAGCATCAGGAGAGCTACCAGAGAGACTAATGTTACGTTTCCTCACTGTAAAACAGAACAAACGTAGGATACTGTAGTGACTTACCTGCTGTTGAGTTCCTTCATCCTCATCGGTGACATGTTGCGTTTCAGGTGCTGCATCATCATCGTGGTGCTCCTGTTCCATCTCATATCACTTTTGTAAAGCTTGCATGTTACGCATGTTTTTTGTTTTGTGAAGCGTGAAATGCTCTCACACTTTTGAGGACTTAGGTCTAACTGTTTTCTCCATGTCGGTCATGTTTCGTTGAATTTGTTCTGAATTTACTTTCACTTTGCCGCCACCTCGCTCCGTTCAACTCGCTCTCAGATGGTTATTTCAAACAAAACAAAACTTTATTTCAGTCAGCCAGCATTGACAAAGCTCTGCAGGTGAAGTAAACGGCTCCGCGACATGGCGAGTGATGCATGAATCGCGCGACACAACGAATCGATAATGAAATTCGTTGCCAACGCTTTTAATAATCAATTATTATTGATTTTATCGATTCGTTGTTGCAGCCCTAGGTCGAACTCCCACGACCCCCTCAGCAGCTCCACAAGGGTAAAGAGCAGATCCACCGTTCCACGACCAGGACGGAATCCACATTGCTCCTCCGAGGTTCGATAGTCAGTCGGAGCATCCCTTCCAGCACCCTAGAGTAAACTTTCCTGAGGAGGCTGAGATGTGTGATACCCCGGTAGTTGGAACACACTCTCTGGTCCCCGTCTTGAAGATGGAAACCACCACCCTGGTCTGCCACTCCACAGGCACCGTACCCGATACATCATGCTGTTGTTGTCTTTTTAACGCAGCTGTTAACAGAAAAACTGACCCAGTTTAAGTATTTATTCACAGTGTTTGTCAGCGGTTTACTTTACCTGCGGAGACTTGGAGGATTTTCTGCTACTACAACAGTGTTTTATTGTCATTCATTATCTGTTTTTTGAGCGGCCTTCACTTCTGTGTGCAGACAAAAGTAGTTGTTGACGGATGCATTACTGCTTCTGAAATGCTAAAGACGTGGGTGTTGTGTAAATATTATCCAGGTAGCTTGCAGGCAGAACTTGTTGAAAGAATAAATGTAGGAGTTATTCTTTATGGAAAGCTCTCCTGTTTGTCTAGAGTTCACCTTTGTTTCTCTGTCAGCTTTCATGTCCCATCTGTCGGTTTTACATATATTCTGTTGTCTTGCTTATCTTCAGCAAACTGCAGGCAGACGTACTTCATGTTTCTGTCTTTGTCTGAGGCTCGTTTCTGCTCCGACTCTTTATGGTTCCTCCGGCTTTATGGGCCCGTCTCCTCAGTCAGGTGTCCTTTATGTGTCTTTGAACCTATAGCGGCCGTCCAAATTTATGGCGGATGTCTTGTTTGTCCATGCAGCTTTCACAAGTCGGGTGATGAATGTCTGCGTGTTCCTTCTTTGTCCCCGAACTTTATGGTGAAATTTACAATGAAGACAGATGTACTCTCGTCTCTTTGCACAGTGCTTAATGTACATTTATCACGGTGCCTTTGAAGGACCGACAGATATTAAACCCTCTCTGTTTTACTGATAAGACGCTAGAAAACCAATTCATAAAGGAGTTGAGCTGTGAAACCTTTTAGCAGAGCAGTGAAATTATCTTAGGATCTTTATTAAAAGTCATAAAACATCCTTCCTTGTTCTTTTTGTAATGATCCTCAAATATTTGGGCTCTTTTTCCTCAAGCTGTGATGCTTGAAATTAGTTTTACTCATTTATGTCAGCAGTGACATCCATGTTTGCTTGTTGTTCATCTTCTAAATTCATGATTGTGAAAACTAGGGTCACAGGAAAAAGACGCTAAATGACAGAATATGTTGTCATTTTCCAAAATGACAAATATGAGCACTTTCTGATCCTTTGCTGTTGCAAAATCATTTCAGATCGGATGATTAATATATTTTCTGACCTGACCCTGCTGGTAAAGTTTGGTTCAGGTTATATATGTAGGAAGACCACAGCTATGGATGTAGTTAAATGTTAAAAACGACTAGCTGCAGTGAGATTAGAGCTGAAACTGTGATAATAACTAAAGTTTCTGGGGAAATTTTGAGTGAACCAGTGCTGCTTTTATTATAATAACTTCTAATTAACTTCTGTTAGCTCATATTAGTTCCTGATGGATCCTGTCACTTCTTGTTAGTGGTACATCAGTCCTGTTAGCTCCTAATGGCTCTTGCTAGCTCATTTGAGCTAAAGATGAGCTAAAAAGAGCTTCTGGTCGCTCCAGTAGCCTCTGGTTTGGACCTGATGGCGCTTTATCATTCCATTTGGCTCTTTTTGGCTCCTATTAGCTTCCTTTAGCTCCAGTCAATGCATATTTGCACCAGTTGCCACCTATTAGCTGCAAATGGCTCATGCTAGCTCCTTATAGATCCTGTTTATTCCCAGTAGCTACAGGTAGCATCAGTTAGCTCCCAATAGCTGCTGTTTGCTCTATTATTAGCTGCATATATCTCCTGTTAGCTCCACTTGGTTCTTGTTCGCTCCTAGTAGTTGCTTTTATTCCCTGTTAGCTGAAGATTTCTGCTGATATCTTCTTGTATTTAGTTTTCTTGTTAGCTACAGATACGTTGTGATAACTTATCTCAGCTCCCTTTGTCAGCTCACATTAGCTGTTTTTAGGTCCTGTTAGCTTGTTTTTGCTTCTATTTGCTTTTGTTTGCTCCAGTTAGCCATAGTTATGGCCCTTTAGCTCCTGTTAGCTCATGGGTCCTATTAACTTTTATTAGCCTCTGGTAGCTCCAGATATCACCTGATATCTTGTAATATTTAATTTTCTTGTTCACTACAGGTACCTCCAGAAAGCTCCTGTTAGGTCCCATTAGCTTCTGTTTGCTCCTCTTGCCTCTTGTTAGCTCACGTTAGATCTTCTTAGGTCCACTTGGCCTTTGCGTCAATTAGCTACCGATAACTCTTTCCAACTTCTGTTACTCCTGATGGCTCCTGTTAGCTAACAGGAGTTCTACATAGCTAGCTCATATTAGCTGCAGTACCCTATGTTTTTTTTTTTTTTTTGTTAAGCTCCAGATATCTTCTAGTATTTCCTTTACTTAGCTGCAGGTACCTACAGTTAGCTCCTGGTTAGCTTCTACTATCCTCTGTTAGCTCCACTGGACTCTCGCTAGCTCTTCTTAGGTCCTATTGGCCTTAATTAGCTCCTGTTTGCTCTTATTAGCATGTTAACTACCGATAACTCATTTTAACTTCTGTTAGCTCCTGATGGTTCTGGTTAGCTAGCAAGAATTCTACACAGCTAGCTCATATTAGCTGCAGTTGGCTGCAGTTCCCTATGCTTTTTTTTATATCTCCAGATGTTTACAGTTATCTCTTA